>NC_091697.1:90836250-91136875 GCF_041296265.1 Equus caballus | reverse complement strand
CAGGGAGGTGAATTCCATAAATTTCACTGAGAAGGTCCCTTCTTGTTGAATGTCAATGAAGCTTCAGTTTATGGACTCTTGAAACAAACGATGAATGCAGCATGATCCTCTCTACATCCAGATCAGGTAAAGGACTCAGAGGACCTCCTAAAAAGAGCTATCTATCTATAAATGTGAAAAAGTGGATGAAACTATAGTATTTTATCAAAAGTTTCAGTTAAACAAGAACTAGAACCAATGCAACTTGTCTATGCAGAAACTTGTGGTTCTTGGACAGATGGGCATCCAAAGAGATTTTTTGAATAAATAATGTAGCTTTTATCAGAACAATTTTAGGAAAAAATAATCTGACCTTAAGAAAACATTATATCCCTCTTATCCAGTCTATTTCTTTGCTCACTTTACTTTTGTTTTTCTCCACACAGTTTAATTTTTCTCAATACCATTTCTGCCTTCTTGATTCACCTAGCAAGTAAAAGAAATAACAGAGATATGTTACAAACGAGTAAAACCATCTGACAATTTTTGTTCGAAAACTTACAAATATGATCTCAACCTCTTGTTCTACCATGAACTTGCAATTACCCTTTAACAAGTTACTTCATCTCTTGGGCCTCAATTTCCTTGTCTGAAAAAAGAGATTAATGCCTATAGTGCAGGATTGTGGGAAGAATCAGGTAACATATGATCAAATTGCCTAATGCTTAGTAGGTGTTAAATAAGTAGTATTAATGTTTTACTTTTCTACTAATGGACTTCTACTTGGGGTGATTTACCAGTCAATAGTGCCTGAAAAAGCTGCCCTCCTAGTGATGGAGAACTTAACTCCTAAGTTTCAATCAGTCTTTCTTGTTCTCTAATAGAATTCATGAGGGGATACTAAAAGCGTATCCATGATCTTAGTTCTTTTCATGTAAACTCCTTTCCAGAAGTGAATTTGTGCCATAAGATTGAAGTTGTAGTGTGATGTGTCCGAGGGAAAGAGTAGGAACAATAGAGAAGCACAAAGAATGTGAAAGACAATTTAGTGCTTCCTCTTAGCCTGCATTTCATCTTACCCTTTGCTGTCTATGGACTATTCATCAACATTATCATGCACCGAAATCTCCTTTGAAATTTTAATCAATTTAACATTGGTGTATCTATAGATTAGATGAAATAACTTTTGCTGTCTCTTCCAAGCACCTTTGTCATATGAATGGCTTACGGCCCTCATATTTCTCAATACAAATTTTTAGATATCCTTCTACTTCAATCTTGTTTTCAAAGGACAAGGTGGAAGATGACAATGGTAATGAAGATTAACTGAAAGACTAATTATTTAGTCACTGGTGGGGGGATGAGGCATACAGCTAAATCTTTCTGTCACGAATATTCATAACTAGTTCAGTTTAAATGCCAGATTTATGAGAGCAAGTGATCCATCTCTATCATGCGCCGGATGCTTTATTTAAAGTAGGTTCAGAAGAATCTTAATTTTTCATGCAAAGCTACTCACTGTATATCAATCCTAAAACATCGCTCTCTTTCCACTTCTCTGTGTATTATGTATTAGGTAAAATTAACCAGACATTTAGATTGAGTCTTAAATAATTATTATATATTAGGAATCTCTATATTTTTTCCAACACTCACAAAACAATTATTTTTTTCTTTTTAACCTGGCATCAGCTCATTTGAGTGATGACAAGTTTGTGTGCCATGAACCCAACATGAATGAACTGCTAATTAGTAGATTTAATTGCTTAAAGGAGGTACTTTATTTTACACCTACTAACATTTTGATACTATGAGTATTTCAACTGTAGTTTATATCTAGTATTAAATTAGCACATGATTTAAATGCCAAGTTGGCCATTGTAAGTTAATGTCACAACTAATGTAAAGAAGCCTTAATTGTAAACGTGTCCTTTGTCAAGTGTGTATAATTATAACTATGCCCAATTAAAATGATGAACACATCAATTGAGAAGAGTTTTTTTCTTCCTATGCTTAGATAACGGATTTTTTTCCATCTCAGTTGATAAAAACAGTACATAAAAATGATTCAAGAAAATATCTAACTTACATGTAAATAAAAATGAAAACTTGAGTTCAATATTTGGGGAGAAATGTTTGTTACCTAAAATTGCATTCTAGACCATCATATTACCTAAAGCTATAAACTTTCCATCTCTTAAACATAGGAATCATTGCTCTTGGTCAACATACATTGAGAACTCCAAGCAAAAGTCACTTTTTTTTTTTTTAAAGATTTTATTTTTTTCCTTTTTCTCCCCAAAGTCCCCCAGTACATAGTTGTATATTCTTCGTTGTGGGTCCTTATAGTTGTGGCATGTGGGACACTGCCTCAGCGTGGTTTGATGAGCAGTGCCATGTCTGTGCCCAGGATTCGAACCAACGTAACACTGGGCTGCCTGCAGCGAAATGCGCAAACTTAACCACTCGGCCACGGGGCCAGCCCCCAAAAGTCAGTATTTTGACCTTTCTCTCCAATTGGTTTTGAGGCATTGATGTTATCATAAAATGGAATGTGTGACAAATAATTGTAGCAAGTTTTTTTTCAAGCAATTTGTTCTTGAATAAGAGAGGGAGAGTTCTAATCTGATATTTAATTAGGGCTCATCAAACTCAACCCAAAGTTTATAATCATGTCACTTAACCCTCAGGTTTTCCTTGGCCATGTGCCTTTTAAGTTTGGGATACTTGTTTAGCTACTAAAAGTTGCTGACAGTATTTTTATCAACTGTAATGATGAGCAAAACAATTCATGGTTTTGCATAGTCTATAAATCTCCCTAGACCAAAGGAATTATTACTGTGTAAGGATTACAGTCTGCTAGAACGCTGGGAGTCTAGGAAAGCCTGCTGTTGCAATTCACTGTGACGTGCACATTTTTGGGTGAGTCATGAGGCCCAGGAAATATCACTCCAAGGTAATCCCCAAGAAAAATATTTGAAATAAGGCAAGACTGTTCCTTTTGGGTAGCTCTTCCCTCATCATTTACCCAATACAGTCAAACTTCTTTATGAACTTGACTGTTCCCAATAAAATCAATTCTCCTTCATATCTCTGAAGAGCCTTTCCAAATCTCTTCCATTTCTGGACATGGGATTGTTTCACTCCTCTTGGTCTCACAGCAAATATTTAAACTGATAATTGACTACAGTGCTTTTTCCTACTAAGCTTCAACATGGCCTCAGAATCTTTCTCAAACTTGCACTCCAAAAGGATACTGTCACCAACTAGTTACCCTGAGGAACTCAAGGGTGGGTTTGGATATTTTTTTTTTTCCAAATTGTTCTTTCTCCTTTTTTGTGTTAGGGAGATGCAATCACCAACCACCCTGAACCAGACCAACCCTCAACACGAGAGCTCTGCCTGTGACCTTTGCCTTATTTTTGATGCTAGGATCTCTCCAGGAGGAGCTTAGGCTTTATTACCATAACCAGCAGTGTAAGTGGAAGCATGTTTTCCAACTGTGTCTGCGCAAGTGAATACCCCACCTCCTTTTTGAATATTCATTTCCCATCTGAAAGAAAAGGTCCCTGCTTCCCTTTGTCCGGGATGCCATAACTTTGGAAATGATTCCTCATGGTATCCTATTTGCCTCAAATATACTTTACTCTGTGAAACAACTACTTCTGGCAGAGAGTCTGATTTAACTTGCCAGGAGGCAACCCACTGTGGTTTGGTAACAATACCACTATTCTATCAAAATCAGCAGTGAAAGATAAAATGTATATCAATCCTTTGCCTTAAAGTAGTAGTGGGAATATTATGCAAGTAGAGGGGATTCACAGCATGTAGTAGTTTATGCTCTTAGTATCTCTTAAAGAGGTTGGTTGCTTATAAGTAAAGTTCACCTGAATATACGCTACTCAAACATTCTGAATCCCGTATGGACCATGGAGAAAGAGGGGCAGGGAGAAAGGAAGGAAGAATATTTTGTAAAGATTTTTTGGGGGTCTATATATTAGTTTCCTATTGCTGTTGTAACAAATTACCAGAAACTTTGTGACTTAAAACAATACAAAATATTTTCTTACAGTCAGAAGTCAGATGTCTGAAATGGGCTTTCACGGGACTGAAATCAAACTGTTGCAGGATTGTGTTCCTCATGGAGAGGAGAATCTGTTTCCTTGCCTTTTCTAGCTTCTAGAGGCTGCTTGCTTTCCTTGACTCAGTCTTTTCCTCCATCTGCAAAGCCAACAAAGATGGGCTGAGTTCTCCCATCCAATGACTGAGCCTCCTGTCTCTCTCTTTCACTTATAAGGACCCTTGTGATTACTTTGGACTCGTGAGGGTAATCCAGGATAATCTCCCCATGTCAAGATCCTTAACTTAATCACATCTGCAAAGTCCCTTTTTGCTGTGTAAGATAACACATTCACAAGTTCTGGTAATTGGGACAAGGACATCTTTGGAGAGCCATTATTCTCCCTACCAGAGCCTACATCTACACAGCAACAACAAAAGAAACAAATGAGGGCAAGGAGATTTAAATACCTGTAATGAAGGGATTATATTTCAAATATCTCCTTAACTACCTTTACCTCAGGTCGTGTTTCTAGGAATGTAGTATATTGTTATAGACGAGAGCATGAAGGGGGGTAACTTGTGCCAGGGTTGGACCAAATCTCGTTTACTCATTTACTAACCATGTGCCCCTAGGGGCAAGTTGCTTAAGCTCTCTGAGCCTCAGTGTTTTACACCTTGAAAGGGGGTGATAAAAAATATGCTTATCTCAAGGCGTTCTTTTAAAGATGCTATGCTATGGTCCATGCAAAGTGCTTAGTACAATCCTGGCACACAGTAAATATTACCTCTTATCTTTCTTGGACCTGTTCCTTAACACAGAACATACTCCTCTATAAAATGCTGTTAAATGAATGTGGATGAATGACCTTGCCAATGATCCCACTGTTGGATTTGTTCACTTAATGATGCAACTTCTTTTGGTTCTTCATTGTATAGCATAGGAAACAGCTCAGGATGCTTAAGCTCTAGCACTTAAGTCATCACCACAAATTCCATACAACGAAGAAAATTGCACGTTTAATTCTATTCTAATCGTTGTCCATCTGGTAGACTAAACAGGAGGTCAGAGGAACTTTCAGATCAACCCGGACATCTTAACAGAATTAAAGTTTACCTTTTTAAGATGTGATAAAAGATTGGTAACGGAGATGCAGTCTTCATATTATTGCTTGAGACCTTATGAAAGCTTTTTTCATTATATGTAGTATTAGCCAGTCGATATTCATTTAGCTAACTAAAGCTTTTAGAGTTCACGCTTCAGTATCTTTCAATATGACATTTTTTATATGACATCTAGTTCCAGGAGAAAATTTTTGTGTTGACATGTACAATTAATATTTAAAAACTGGATGGAATAAAATTAACACCTCCGTGGCACGAAAGCAAAGCAAATCAAGTGAGTAGAAAAGGAGAGTCTTGCTTGTCCCTAGACAAACTAGAGAAATGAGCTCTAGTCTGGTGACTTTTAAAATTTAAAAAATTCTTCTAACTTTCTCAGTCTGGGCTTTAATATATCCAATTGCATTAAAGCATTTTAGAACGGATAACTAGATCTAATTTTACTTCATGCTTTATTCTCAAACCTTAAATGCCAGCCAGAGGACCCAAAAAGGGCATGGTGTTGGAGGACAGAAAGGGCCGTATATCAATTATACTGAACTATTCTATGGGATAAAAATAATGGAATTTCTAGAGCAGACCTGGATCCAATCCAAATACATCAGTGTCTCTACATCCTGTTATACTTCACTGTGTTTCATTTCTATCTTTCAGCAAATCATATCTATATTGCATTCAGATATTACATTTGTTTCCCCAGAATTTTAACTCTTTTAAAGTTATTTTAGGGATGTTAATTTTTTAAAATGTCACCAATAAGTTGAATTAATTTAATTTATTTCAAAAAAGATAAAATCAACAATAACAATAATAATAATAAATGTGACAAGAAATCAGAATGTATTGTGTCAAGGATTTTACAAAGAGGGAAAAAATATACATATTTTTTATTCTGCAAATAAAATGGAGAAAAGTCCCTCAACACTTTCTAGACTTTATATTAAATTTAGAACTTCTTTGTCCAAAGGATTTTATTGATAGTGTTGTACCAATATGAAAAACTATAAAATTTAAAATATTTCTATTCAACATTTATCCAATACAAAAGACAAAAACCCATCTTGTTAATTTGGGTTGGATATAGTATCTGGTAGGCTTTTCCAGGGAATTCAGTGGTAATGTTTCTTATACCTCTACGGTGCCAGTTGTTGAATGTTCTTACTGTCTAAAATAAACATGTTAAATTCCAACCACTTACTCTCAACCTGAATTCCCAGAAAGCAAATCTATTCAAATAATTTTCAAATTGATTGTATTTGACCCCAGTGAATCTGATATTTTAAGGCTAATGGAAATATGATTCAAATGAAAAATCTAATATATGTAAGCTAGTGGGGAATATGTTAAGTATAAATAGACTGAACTATGATTACTCACATTAGTAGAAAGATCATTAGTTACTGGAAATTAAGGAAATTTTCTTTCACCAGAAGGATTAAAATTAAGTCAAAATTATTTGTGTAATTACATAATGGTATATAATTAAGGGATAAATTATACACACATATTTTGGGGAATTGTTGACTAAATTAGAAAGTGTAGCACTAAGACCAGCGTATGGAAACCATGTTGCCACCTATTTAAAAATAATTAACTGATGCATGTGGGCCAGCCCCAGTTGCCTAGTGGTTAAGTTCAGCATGCTCCACTTTGGCGGGTGAGGTTTGGTTCCTGGGCATGGACTTACACCACTTGTCTGTCAGCAGCCATGCTGTGGCGGCAGCTCACATACAAAAAGAAGAAGATTGGCAACAGATGTTAGCTTAAGGTGAATCTTCCTCAGCCAAAAAAAGAAAATGGATACTTGTGTGCCAATGGTCAGAGATGGCACATACAGAGCAAGAATACTACCACTCTTCTTCCTACCAGCAGAAAAACAAATCTCATTGACCATGGAAGCTTTTCCACTGGGCTTAAAATCTTGTTTCTAAACAACTACTACTAATTTATTAAGTTAGATATGATTTATTATATTAGATATATTATTATCTAATATAATATGTATTATATATAATACATATTATATATAATAAAATTCATATATATGACTATAATAATATAATATAATATAATTAGATATATATTAGATATGATTTAGATAAATGAGATATGAATTATTTTGCATCCACAAAATCAATTATTCCAGAAATAACCACCTTAAACCAATTGTTTTTCCATGAATGTTCAGGTATTCACTTTGGATTACTACCAATAAGTAGAAATATTATGGAGACAGGAAGGCATATTAAAGAGATATGAAAAGGAGATTAATCGAGGGCAGGATTCTTTGACAACCTTAGAGTTTTAATATTTTTTTAAAGAATCAACATGGGCTCATAAAATCAACAACACCATTGTATAATACTGTGAGTCACATACTGTTCTATACCTTAATGAAGTTTCAATAAAAATCTTTTAAAAAGACAAAAATTCCTGGCTGTATGAAGCTTACTTGCCAATTTGGGAAGAAAGACAATCAATTAATTCATCAATAAACAAATAAAGTACACATCATATTAGATTGTGATAAATAGAAGGGAGAAAAAGTAGAGAAGGGACTTCTTGTTTCAGCTCTAACAGGTAAAGAGTTTAGAAGCCATCAATCCTATCTTTACAACAAGAGAAAGCTGGACAATGACTATCAGTGATATTTTTTTTGACTCATAAGAGAACAGAGGTCACAAGGCAGACTGCAATCTTAAAATCTATACAGACAGGTACATCCAGAGACATATAGCAGCTGAGAGGTGCTCATGTGAAGAGGAAGTCAATGAAGCCATAAGTTAGTAAAAACAACTAAATGATCATTTTGACCAATGGCCCGAGTTTGAGGGTTAAACTAGATTAAGCTTGCAAGAAAGTGAGGAACTTCTGGAAGCTACAGTCTCATGGGGACCTCCACTCTTTCATGGGCTTTTCCTTTGAGAACCCACCAGGTTTTTACAGTGAAGATCCAAGAAAGACTCCTTGGTGACTCTGGAAAGGACATTGCCAGAGCTCAACTCCAAAGCCTTATTCCAGCAGTAGGAAGAGACTTCATCCCCATTCTAGCCCTCTCTAACCTTCCTATTTAACCTAAGGAGGAGGAAACATAGTCACAGGGGTCAGAAGTTCAAGGATATAAATGGTGAACACTGCAGCCAGGGGAAGGAATAGAGGGCAGAGGAGGGAAGGTTATACCACTGGAAAAACAATCATAAAGGTTACAGAGCTCCAAAACACAGGCCCACTAAAAAACTGAGATTTAATCTGAAGAATGTAGAAGACTCCCCTCTCCTATACTTTAGGACCACACCAACAGGGCTCTGGTAAAATTGTACTGGATTACAGCTAAAAGAGCTGCAAGTAAAAGGGAAGACAAAATCAAGGATACCAGAAGCATGTGAAGCTGTTGGCATTTATAGCTACACCACGCATTACACAGTCTAACTCCTAGCCAGATTACCATAAATCCTTACTCAAAAGCTCTTATTAACTAATCCAACATTCCAGCTTTCAAGAAAAATTACAAGACATGCTGAAAAGTGAGAAGAAAACAATCTGAATTGAGAAAGCAATCATCAGGACCAGACTCAGATACAACACAGATGTGGAAATTATCAGACAAGGAGTCTAAAATAACAATGATTAATATGTTAAAGACTCTATTGGAAAACCAGACAGCATGCAAGAAGAGATAGGTAATGTAACTAGAGAGATGGATACTCTAAGGAAGAAACAAAATGAAATGCTAGAAAAAAACCCACAATAACAGAAATGAAGAATACTTTTGATGGGCACATGACTGAGGAAAAAAGTTAGTGAACTTGAAGGTAGGTCGAAGGAAACATCCCAAACTGAAATGCAAGAGAAAAGAAAGACTGACAAAAAAGACCCAGGACATCCAAGAATTGTGGTACTATTCAAAAGGTTTAACATAATTATAATTGGAATGCCAGAAGCAGTAGAAAAAGAAAATGGAGCAGAAGAAACATTTGAAGTAATAATGGCTGAAAACTTTCCAAAGTTCATGCAGATACAAAACCAAAGATACAGGAAGCTCAGAGAACCCCAAGCAGAACGTATACTCCACCCCCCAAAAAACCTAGATCTAAGCATACTATATTCAATCTTTAAAAAACCCAAAACAGAAATTGTGAAGGAAGCTTGGGGTGAATGCCTTGCCTGTGGAAGAAGAAGGATAAGAATTAAATGACTTCTCATCAGAAACTACATAAACAAGAAAAAAGGAGTGTCAAATATTTAAAAATTTGAAAAAACAAAACCCACTAACCAACCTATAATTCTATATCCAGCAAAATTATCTTTCAAAATAGAGAAATAAAAGACTTTTATAGACAAACAAAACTGAGGGAATGTCTCACCAGAAGATCAGCCTTGTAAGAAAGATGAAAAGAAGTTCTTCAAGCTGAAGGAAAATTATGTAGGCTTAAACTTGAATCTACATTTAAAAAAAAAACCAAGAAGAGTACTGGAGAAACAATAAATGAAGGTAAAATTAAGTCATTATTTCCCTAGTCTTAATTGATCTAAAAGACAACTGTTTGTTTAAAGTAACTATGTTAACTATGTATTAGTTAATCGTATAAAATGTGTATGTTAACTACATATATATATGTATATATATATATATATATATGCTAGCGCTATATAGTAATTTCAGCCAAAGAAGACTTCAAAGCAAGGAAACTACCAAAGATAAAGATGAGCACTGTATAATGATAAAGAGGCTATCTTCAAAGAAGACATAAAGATTCTACATGTCTCTACCTAACAGAGATTTTTAAAATGCCTGAGGCAAAAACTCATAGAAATAAAAGGATAAATAGACAAACCCAACATTATAGTTACAGACAAACAGTGTTCTGTCAGTAATTGAGAAATTAAGGAGGCAGACTATCAGTAGGGGTATGAAAATAGGAAGAGCATTATCAATCAACTTGCTCTAGCCGACATTTATAGAAGGTCTCACCCAAGAGCAGAATACCCATTCTTCTCAAGTTCACATGGAATATGCAGCAAAATAGTCCACATTCTGGGCCATAAAATGCTCTTAAGCAAATTTAAAATAATAGAAAACTAATTAAAAACCTTCAAAAACAGAAATTCCCAGGCCAAGATGGTTTTACTGGTGAGTTATACCAAGCATTTAAGCAAGAAATTACACCAATTCTTGATTATTTCTTACAGACAATAAAGCAGATCAAACATTTTCTGACTAATTTTATGAAGTCAACATTATTCTAATATCAAAACCAGATAAAGACATGCAAGACTAGAAAACTACAGGTCTGTATTTCTCATGAATGTACATGTAAAAATCCCCAACAAAATATGAAAAAATAGAATCCAACATTGTAAAAAAAGAATTATATACCATGACCAAGTAAAACTTATTCCAGTTAAACAAGTCTGGTCTAGCATTCAAAAATCAAAGCAATCTACCATATCAACCGGCTAAAGAAGCAAAATCATAGCTTCATATCAGTTGACACAGAAAAAGCATTTGACAAAATCTAGCATCCATTCATGACAAAAATTCTCAGAAATTAGGATAGAGAAGAACTTCCACAAGTCGATAAAGGACACCCACAAAACCCTATAACTAATATTATGACTAATGGTGACATACAGGATGCTTTTCCTCTAACATCAGAAACAAGGAAAAGATGTGCTCTCATACTACTCCTCTTTAATATCACACTTGAAGTCTTAGCTAGTACAATAAGATAAGAAATGGAAATAAAAGACATAAACATGGGAAAAAATAAAACTGTCATTTTTAGCAGATGGCACAATTGACTATATGGAAAACCCAAAGAATCTGAAAATAAACGTGTGTCACTAATAATTGAGTATATCAAGTTTGCAGGATACAGGCATACCTTGTTTTATTGTGCTTCACGTTGTTGCACTTAGCAGATATTGCATTTTTTACAAAACGTCCAGCAGCAAAAAACATTACAACTTGCCGAAGGCTCAGATGATGGTTAGCATTTTTAGCAATGAAACATTTTTAAATTAAGATATGCAGATTTTTCTTTTAGACATAATGTATTTCACAGAATAGACTACAGTAAAGTGTAAACGTAGCTTTTATATGGACTGGAAAACCAAAAAAATTCATTTGACTTACTTTATTGCAATATTCACTTTATTGCAGTGGTCTGGAACTGAACCCACAATATCTCCAAGGTATGCCTGTACAAGGCTAAATCAAAAAGTCCATTCTTTTCCTATATACCAGCAATGAGAAATTGGAATTTGAAATTCCAAAAATTAATTTGAAATAGCATAGAAAACCTAATTCATATGTGCAAATCGAACAAAATATGTATAGGATATGTATGTGGAAAATAACAAAATACTGATGAAGGAAATCAAAGAATAAACACATAGAGATATTTCCCAAGCCTCATGAATTGGAAAACTCTATACTGTTAAAATATCAATTGTAAAAATATCAAATATCAATCAAACTCTATATTGTTAAAATATCCAGGGATGGCCCCATAGTGTAGTGGTTGAGTTTGGTGCACTCTGCTTTGGCAGCCCTGGTTTGTGAGTTCAGATCCTGGGTATGGACCTACACCACTTGTCAGCCATGCTGAGGCAATGTCCCACATACAAAGTGAAGGAAGATCGTCACAGATGTTAGCTCAGGGCTACCCTTCCTCAGCAAAGGAAAAAATATATAAATATCAATTCTTCCCAACTTGATACATGGAGTCGATGAAATTTCAGTCAAAATCCCAGCAGGACATTTTGTATATAGCATCAAACTGATTCCCAAATTTGTAAAGTCAAAGCTTCCTAGAATAGCCAACATACTGCTGAAGAAGAACAAAAGTCGGAGGGCTCACACTAGTGATTTCAAAACTTACTATAAAGTGATGGCAATCAAGACAATGTGGTATTAACGAAAGAACAGACATATAAATCAATAGAACACAAAAGAGAGCCCAGAAATAGACCCACAAATCTATATACCACACGAATCTTGAGGACAACACAAATGCAATTCAAATTCAAAGGTGTTTTTTCAACAAACGGGCCTGGATAAGTTGGATGTCCATGGGCATCCTTATACATTACACAAAAATTAATTCAAGTTGGATTAGAGACTTAACTATAAAATGGAAAACTAGGAACCACCTAGAAAAAAATCTGCATGACTTTGAGTTTGCTGGTGAGTTTTGAGATATAACATCAAATTGTGGTCCATAAAAGAAAAAATAAGTAAGTTGAACTTTATTAAAATTTAAAACTTCTTTTTAATTCTTTTAAATTTATTAGGCTTGTTTTAAAGCCTAGTATGTGGTCTATCCTGGGAAACAATCACGCTTTTGACAAGATTGTCTATTCTGCTGCTGCTCAGTGGAATGTTCTAAGGATACGTGTCAGGAGTGTTAGATGTAGATAGCGGGTTTATAATATTTACGTCTTCTATTTCCTTGCGGATCTTTTGACAAGTTGCCTATCCATTATTGGAAGTGGAGTATTAAAATCTCCCCCTATTACTATTGAATTGTCTATTTCTCCCTTAAATTCTGTCTGCTGTGATCCATTTTATTCAGGTGCATATAAGGTAGATCTGTATATAATTTTTTCTTCTTCATGTCGTCTGTTATCTTGCTGATGCTTTCTATTTTAATACCTAATTCAAGAGTGTTTACAACTGGGGCATTTTTGCAGCACTGCTTTAAAGTCCTTGTCAGATAATTCCAGATAATTGATGTTGATTTCCTTTTCCCATATGAGTTGAGATTTCCATGAGTCTTCACAGGCCAAGTGATCTTTGTTGTATTATGGTCATTTTGAAAATTACATCACAAGACGTTGGGTCTGTTTGCGTTCTCTGAGAATGTCGATCATTTTCTTTTAGCCTTGTATAGGCTGTGTTTCCAGTTCACTTTTCAAAGCTTTTGCAGTGCTATCTTTTCTGTCCTGCATATGCATGGCCCTGTGGTCCATCTGAGTCCTGATCAGAGATCTATTCTTTAACAAAGTCTCAAAGTCTTTGGTACGCTAATTAGGATCAGATTCACGTTTGCATAGGTCAGTGGCTAACCTAGGAATTAATAAACAAATGTTTGCTTTCCCTAGCTATTTCCTCTCTGTAATATCTGCCTCCAGGGCCATGAGGCAGGAGGACAGAGGGAAAGGGAAAACATCAACAGGGTGTCACCACCCACTTGGAGATGCAGCTTCACCGAAGGGAAAGGAAGTTTCCTCTGCCTCAGTTTTGGCTGCAGGATCACTTGGGCATAGAGTGCAATGGAAGAAATCAAGAGATTTCTCCCACTCTTTCCGAGCCTTAGGAGTTTCTTTCTCTGCTCCTCAAACCAGAACTAGACGGTTTCTCCTTCCTCTGTGTGTCTGAACTGTAATGCTGACTTCCCAGTTTTGGATTGCATTATGTTTGGGCCAAGAGATACTGAAGGAAAAAAATGGTAAAGTCATTGTCTGTTTCTTGGCACTTCAGATTCCCTTTCCTGTCTGCTGGTAGATACTTTTCGGTGTTCTCAAACGCTGCTTATGCAATTTGTGGAGGTTTGATAGTTGCATGCAGTGAGAGGGGAAGGTTGGAATGTGTTTAGTCTATTTTTACCAGAACAAGAATTCCATCCTTTTTTTAGTTAATACCTTTCAACATTTCAGAGCAATTTTAAGCCACCATTGAACTTTAGTAATTTGTTTTCTTAAATTTTATGAAATTTTTGGAAGAGTGTAGGTTGATTTCATTTGGAGTGAAATTCTGTAGAAGGATGTGGTTTAACCCAATGGCATACTTGAAACTCTACACCAATCTGATGAGCTCATGTGGAGTATTTTCTATGGTAAATTCTGTCTTCTCAATTTCTTATTTCAACCCCCAAGACTGTTCCTCTTTCATAGAAGTTATCTCCATGCACGTTCTGGAGCCTTCAAAAATGTCTGCTGGGAAGAGGAAATTTCATAGGTTTTGATCTCAGAATATTTCTACTCTTCTTTTTAAAAGAAATCACATTATTCCTTTTTTCACTCAACTTTTACCATTATTCATTTTTAGTTAATTTCCTTTCTTTCAAATTTGAAGTAGACTTCAGAAATATTTCTCTTCATAAAAGAGAGTTCAGGTAGGGGCTGGCCGGTGGCGTAGCAGTTAGTTTGTGCGCTCCACTTCAGCAGCCCAGGGTTCCCCAGTTCATATCCTGGGCGCAGACCTACCCACCACTTATCAAGCCATGCTGTGACAAGTGTCCCACATATAAAAGAGAAGAAGATGGACACAGCTGTTAGCTCAGGGCCAATCTTCCTTAGCAAAATAAGAGGGTTGGCAAAGGATGTAAGCTCAGGGCTAATCTTCCTCAAAAATAAATAAATAAATAATTTTTTAAAAAAGAGAGTTCAGGTAGCCCCAACGAAAAGTAAAGAAGTCATTCTAGCCAATAACTGATGATATTATTTTTACTCATATCAGAAGACAAATATATTGTTAGACTTAGGAATCTGTTAGAAACTTTAATTCCAAAGATCCAACCCATTCTTGTCCTTTTTTATATATATCCAGTTCATATATCACAGTTTTTGGTTTTTTGTGTGTATTTTTTTATTCCAGAAAGTATCTTAGAGTCTATCTAATTGGCTCTGAATTTTATAGGAAACTAGATTTTAGAGGGGCTAAATGATGTGGCCAAGATCATATAGATATTGACAAAAGCGAAACTAGATTTTAGATCATTTCACACCTGGGACACAAGTCTCTTTATACAACATTGTGTCCCTTAGAAGTTCAAGTTTAAGGAAACTTGCTTGTACAATTAGTATAAAATTTTTCAGCATCGTTTCTTTTCTTCTATGAATAAAATTATGACTAGATATTTATCTTCATGATTATGATTAGATGTTGGATTTTCTTATGGAATCAAATATATATGTAGAAAAAATGATATGCTGAGCCTGACTCAGGGAAATGCTAATAGCTCAGGTTTAATCAATAAATACATTAAAGCTTCTACTGATCCTGCAACAAATTCCATACATAAAGTCACCCGACAAGTTCATTTGAGAGTTAAATGAAAGTATACCTTCTAATTTGTTTTCATATTTAATTATCCATTTATTCCTTTGATTCATAGGCAGTAATTTCATACTGTTGATTCCCTCTTGACCTTGTGCTTGTAACTGAATCCTGAGATCTGGCTTGTGGCCCAGGAATATGTAGAAAATTGTTTATATTAGCAGCAAGCTGCCTTGAGCTGCAACGCTTTGATTTAACGTTATAACTGTACTAAAAGTAGCATAGCTTTCCCACGTAGTCTCTACTCTGTTCAAATCCCTTGTCGTTATAACAGATGTTTGGATTATTGTTCTGTAAACTATGTCAGAATTTCAATCTCCAGTATCTGTTTATTATTCTCCAAGGGTGAGATTACAAATGTTCTCATGCACAGTTAATACTTATAAAACAGTCTGTCTTATTTCCTGTAAAAAAAATCTTACCAGAAAGTTTTTGCTAATCAGAGTAAAAAGACCCAATTTGGGGAGGAGTGTTTTAAGTGGGTATGAGTAAATGGTTCCAGGTAGAAATGGGCAACGTTTCAGAAAGTATTCCAGTCATTAAAAGAAATACTACAGCTTTTATCTTAAGTCTTTTGAGATACTGATTGCTAAAATTTTATTGAAGTATGTGTATAGCTAAAATTGACATATCATATTAAATAATTTTATTCTGATTTTGAGATATCGTTTCATTTATATTAATGCCTGTGAAAGCCATGTCTGCCAAAAATACCTCATGGCTTTAAAGTATGCAATGGTAACAAAATAAAAGAATTATTGGAATAAAAGAATGTGAGGCCCACATGCTCATAAAGATAGCAGAAATGTATGGGGATAACACCACTGTTTAAAATTTAAAATAGAAGCCTTATTATCCTAAAAAAATAAAAAGCAAGGTTACTGACAGCTTTTTAAAATACGTTTTCAAAGCCTGAACTATTAGTTTCCTCCTGTTGTTTGAATGAGTTATGGCAGCTTTTACAAGGACATGAAATAAGATTTCCTGAGGTAACAGTCCAACTGGATGTTGACGAAGAACAAAATCTCTGGTATATCATTTGTTTCTCCTTTACCCTTTTATATTTTAATTCTTGCTCAAAAGAGAATCGGTGTGCTCTAAATCGAGCCCATGTCAGATAAAGGAGCATTATGTCCGCTTTCTGCAAGAGATGAAAGCACACTAATGCTGTAAGGAATATTCTGACTGTCTTTCTAGAAAACAAGATCCGTAATCAAGTTAGAAATGTTTACATGAAAATAATTTGCTTCTCTTATTTATTTCACATACATTTCTACCTTTCTTGTTATATCCAATTTTTAGTTTTCCTTTCTTTTAAATATAACAATGGCATAAAAAACAGGATTGAGAAGAGAGAGAGGAGCCTAGTCTTTGAAAATGATTTAGAAGGAGAGTGACAGAGTTCTTCTGGGAAATAAAAGAAGAGGGCAGGGGAGAGTTTAAGGAAAGGGGTCAATTAACTGCTCCATCAGCCCCATCGAACAACGCGCTGTATCTTTTACTTCATTTTGGCTTAAAGAGTGGACACAGCTACAACGGAGTTCAGAGTCTGCAAGAACACCAACATGCATTACGTTTGCATTTAGGATTTTAAAAAACAAAGGGAAAAAAACCACACACACACAAGGTCAGCTTCGGAAATGATGAATGTCTTTTTGCTGAAAGCTGTACCCAACGTCCTTGAGTTTAATCAAAACTATTTGTTTTTAGTCAGCTTTGCTGTTGTCTCTTTTACTCTTGTCCACTGATAGCTTGACATTAATGACATCATAAATCATGTGAAGTGGCGGCTTGGGTTTGGTAGCATTTCAAGTGTTTGTTGAGATGCCCTGGACTATCTGAGGGGCTGGTGCAAGGTTGGATATCATCCTGCACTGAATCTTTAGTGATGGCATTATTTGGTCAGTAAAAGCATAGAGTGCATTATTAGCGTGATGGGCCTTCTTTAGAGAATGTCTGGCTCCTCGTTAAATGCAGGCTTCAGAAAGAGATTATTGAATAGTTGGATTTATCTTTAATGCTATTTCTTAAATTTTTTAAAACCTGATTTCAAAATCCCACATTAAAATGAAGACTCTGTCCTCTGTACTTGTCAATTCCTGTTGTCATTCAATGCCTGTAAAGTAAGCGTAAGAGTCCATTTGGACTGTACACATTTGCACAATACACAGTCTATTGAGACTTGAACAATGTGTACAGTTTGAGCAATTCTATCACTTAACACTTTTTAAAAGGCTCTTGTTAAGCATAAAGCATCATCTGTACATTGGAAATGTAATTTTTGAAAAATGCCTAGCTTTTATCAGTTTTTTACTTCAGAATGATTTCACTGGATCATTCTGTGTCTTAGGGCTTGTTATCTGTGTGACTGTTCTTAGAACATGCTTTCATTATCATTGTACTCTACTGTTAAGGAAAGAAAAGATTATTCTTTAACTGTAATTTATTTAATGGTGTTTTGTTATATTTAAACTTATATATATCATAAGAATAATATGTAGGTCATTTACTTCCTTATCAGGCCAATACGTTAACAAGTTAAAGAGATTGACTTTGTTTTATAAGGCAACTCGCAAAAAGAGATGTCTTTTCCTCAGTCATGGAGAAGAACGTCATCTTGAAACATGCATTGCATATTGCAAAAGAGCGTTTTTCATAGTGTTGAGATAGTTCAGCCAAAATACAAACACTTGTCTAGATTTTAACAGAAAATGCAGATTTTCACCTATCTTCAAAGTCAATAAAAATTAGATCTTCGCTACACAATCTCAGGACAAGGAGCTGAAGAGAATGACATCAAATAAAATCAATCATTTGACAACTTGGATAATTTAATCCTTTGGTTTTAAACTGAACTCAAGGTGGAACAAATTGTGTATAGACGTAAGTACAGATTCCTAAAACTATCCCCCTAGGTATTTACTACTTCTTTTTATATGGATGCTAAAAGGTTATTTCTTCATTTATCCACAAAGTTTTAAAAAAATAATTCTGTGAAAATATGCTAACATGATGTAGTATTAAAAGATTTTTTCCTTTTTTTCAGCAAGATATATTGACAACATAAATGAGTTTCAACAACATTTGATTCTTTCTTCAAATAGGATGGGTCTCTGTTATAAAGGATTTCTTTTCTCCGTGACTCAAATGGTAGCAAATAACCATATCACTAAAGGAAATCACAGGTGAGCTCTACGTGATTGGAGCAGTTAGTCCAGCTCATTGTGATGTATACCTCAGCTCCATGGGATTCTTGCCAAACCTAAGGGAATATTAATGTGAATTTTTGGCTATTGTACGACTTTAAGAAATGTTCAAAATATTTTTACGTGGTTTCACGGCGTCTCTCGCTACACTGTACGGAGAATGTTCTCATGGAGAAGAAGCAATTTATATACATTTGTCACTCAAACTTCTCCTACGTTTTTTCTGCACATCTGTCTCCCAAAATACGACAGGGTTTTTTTAATTGAGTATTTAGTAGTCTTCACTGTCTTCTGATGTGTAAATGATAGAATTAGGCAGGCATTATTTTTCTTCAGACTCTGTGTGCTCTGATGAAAAGAACTAGATTTTTCCTGGTCTGTGCTACTTCTAAAGTGGATACACCAAATCATTATTTTACCCTAGGAATAGAGACAATGAATTTTAACTTGCTTTGGAAAAGAGAATGAACACCCTCAAAGAGACACAAAATGTTTGCATCTCCTGGCATCAGAGTGAATCTCTTACATGATCGGCCCAGAAAAAGTTATCTTAGACTTCCAGTGTGCAATTTTCACTTTTCTTCATCTACCTACCTTGAAAGCATTACTAACACACCAAATATGTACTTCGCAGATCTCCTTTTTCCTATTAAAAGAATAACACTACTAACAAGTAGGCAAATAATGCTTTCTTGGTAAAACAAATAAATTTTTTATCCTTTTGTTAATGAAGGGCAACATCAAATGGATTCATTACTTTTACTTCTTAAAGAATTTTACTTTCTAAACCTTAACAAGAAAAAATTGGCAGAACTACTTGGCAAATCTACCTCATAAGAACCGCTTCCACTGCCTGTCTCTGGAATACGGGAGCACATGCTTGAATATAAACATCTACACACACTTGCACAGACCTGTTTTTATTCATACACATAATTGTACCAAGACAGGTCAAATTACCCTGCTGGATTAACAGTTACGCTCACCCTGCAAATTTTTGTTTTAATTTAAGCTCCTATTGGATGCCTGATGGAAAACTGTAATCTCTAAGTCTATTCCAAGATGAACCAACTCCAGGTCACATATAAATACAGCACGATGGAAATTACAGTGAAGGATCTGAGGTGCTATTTATTTCTAACTAACAGACAGCATCTGACAGTATTTCTATATCAACTTGTTATTAAAGTCCTGTGTATGGATGCTAAGCTGACTTATTTTACAATTAATTGTCTTTTACAACTAATCATGAAGTATACATAAAGTTTGGTAAGTAAAATCATCTAATTTGGCAAGGGACATATGAAAATGAAAGACTTTGTGTCATAAAATATACTACAGCAGCTTGTTTTCAGGATTGTCAACTGCGATTTCATAAATACATTCCATGAAGATCTTTTGAGTAACTTTTATGTTAAGATGGGATTTATGGAGGAATGCATCACTCCAAATTTTAAAAATGTGTTTAGAGAAGGGGAGAGATCCCTATTCTTGGAACTATTACTCCAGAATGATAGTGCAGGTTAAGAGGAGCTACCCTAGGCAGGGGTCATTCAGAGGCATTCCTCTTGTACCGTTACCCAACTAAAGCACGTACAGAAAACTCACTTCCATTCTCTAAGAGAAACAAAGTTGAATCTGGGAGATAATTAGCATCTAGATGTATTCCATAGGAAAATTCTTTTTAGTGAGAACTTTCTCCTTATTGCGTTTCTCCCTAAATTTTCTTTGAATTCACATTTATTCTTTAAAACTAAATACTAACTGTGGTGTATTGGTAACTGATGGAAGGCAAGCAAGGATTTCCCTATGGTTAGGATATTCATAGAAAGATATTCTGCTATATATGGTGGTACAGGTTGTTCACTGTACAAGGATACCTAGTCATGAGTATAAAAGGGCATGACATCTAGCTCCCACTATGTGCGTTCTGGCAAGCTGTTCCTTCTTCTATTTTGGATAAGACCAAAGCTCACCAAGCTGGACATCCAGGATGCTGTGTTTGTTTAGAAGGGGTGATTCCTTCTAATTCACATAATGGTTCATATGGGTTATAAGAGACTTTTGTGGGAAGACCTTTGTTTCTCTAGTAAAAAGAAAAAAAAAGAATAATTACAGTCAATTTCAAAAGTGAGTTTAAACACGTTTTAAGTGAGACAAAGTTTGACCTTTAAATTACATAAAACTAGAAAATTTGGAAGGTACCTATTTTATGATATCTAACTTCTCATAATGAGACAATGCCATTTCCCTTTACTGAACTCTTTTAACCAATTGCTTTACTATTTTGTAACTATTTGTCTTTTTATGATTATTGTACTTACATTACATTTAAATTCCTTCCAAGTGGTCATGTATAAATGTGCCAGCAGCTTATCAACACTCATAATAAGGGTATTAATTCAAAGGCACTCACTTCTTCTCTCATGTTCACAAAGATTAGAAACAAAAACTGAGCCAAGAAAGCTTCTGTGGGAGAAGAGAATTTCTAGAATGTGCCAAAATTTTCATACGGAGGCATTAAAGAACATAATTTGGCCTATTTCCTTAGGTTATCGATGTGTTAGTGCTAATCTTGCACTGGGTCAGGGTTAACCCCAAAGAATAAGCTATTGAGCTTTGCTAATATCTTGTGGTACTTGTCAATAACAGTCTGCCTGTAACTCTGGGTTCCAAGTCTCCATCTTAAACAGTATTTTCTGTAATAACTACCATAAAATAAATACAGATCGTTTCCCAGGCCCTGTATAAAATGCTTTTTATTTATTAATTCAATTAATATTTATTGACTACCTACTATGTAAGAGCATTGGGAGTAAAAGAGGGTTTATGGAAAGTTGATTTGATAGATTCATCTATTCTCTCGCATCATATGAAGAGATGTCTAGCAATACGTAATGGAAAATAGATGTAATTTCAGCTATGTCCTCTCTGACAATCTCTTACATTCAATGAGGGAGTCATAGGAAATGGTTGTTTCTATTGGAGACATAGTGGATATTTCCAAAACATCTTTAAATATATGGAAACCTTTTATGTACTTGCTTATCTTGAGAGTGCTAGTGAATAACAGAAAATCACAAGAGGTATATGACGTATGGACTCCAAAGCAGTATTTTACTATAAAAGCGTGGAACCCTGCTGGCATATGTAATTTAATGTGCACCATGCCTCCCCTAATTCAATCAGGTCTCTACATCCTCTCTTTTATATTCCAATTGGATTTCATGTGCTAAAGCCATCAAGATTTTCAGGATGAAATGAATGCTTGTATTAATCCTGCAATTTCCATTTAAAACACAGCATCGATTTGATTAATAAGGTTTGATGCTGAATAATTATATGGCAAATATGTAGGCTATAAGAAAACCACAGATGTGACCACCAGCAAAAGCCTTGTGGGAGAAGGAGGTCAAAAGGAAGCAATGGCCATGACTGAGGTGATGAATTCTTTGGCTTTTCTTTTATGCAATTAACAAGCAGGGCTTCTATTAATTTGCCACCCCCAGAGCCTTGACTGGTCAGATGCGTCTGGGTCAAGGGTCATAGGGGCAGAGTAGGGGTCAGCATCACAGCAGCCCTGAAACAAAATGGGAAAACTGAAGAAATCTAAATGATATGGCTAAGTATACATTCTGTAGTATGGAGGGGATGGGAGGAAGCGCATCTCCTTAATGTTCAGATTGCTGTTTTAGAATAATAAAAATGTTCTCTGCACATTTAATTCAAAGTAATCAATCTAAGGTGCAGTGGTTGAGCATCCAATAAAAGAAAATCAATGTGGTCTCTACAAGGGAAGACAAACAATGCTCACTTTTACTAAAGGGATTATAGGTTAACATTTATTCAGTGTATTGTAATCTGATGTCAAGTGGTATAAAATCAAGCCAACAATCCATTACCACCCTTTATAGGCTAGGTGCTGATCTCATGCAAATTGACTTTTCATAGAACTTATTAAATCATTTCTGTGTTCCAGCTATGAAACATTTTCCTACAGTGGCTGAACTTCAATGAATTTTATTTTCACATCTTGAATGAAAGTATGTCAAAAAGACAAATATTTGTCATTTCAAAGCAAAGATTTTTCACAACTTTCTTGTGCTTCCAGTCATCAATTAATTATATAAAACACATCTTATTTTATGTTTCCATTAAACAAACTACAGAATTTGGTCATGACACTGGACCTGAGTTATTTTTCTCCCGAATCCTTTTATTTCACTATTGTAAATGTCATTGTTCAGGTTCATCTGTTTTTACAACACTTTGAGATAAATTGTAATGCATTTCCAAATTTTGATCGAATTTAGCTTTCTCTAGAATTTAAGAGAAATAATTCGTGCTTTATCAGGACTATGCATGTTCCTAATTTTGAGCTTATTTTCTGTAAAATAAAAGTCTATATTTCATATTGTAGACACTGTAAGAACAAGATATTTTTGGAAAGTCTGTATTTAATATCTTAGTCATTGGGAGAACAGAATATTTTTTAAGAATATGTCTTATAAAGTAGATCATATGAGTTCCACAATTTTGGAATTAACAATTATTGAAATTCTAAGTCTCTTAAACATAGGTAACCTAACTCATTAATGTGTTAGTCTAGCCTATCCACTATTTGCTTGGGCAATAAGGATTTATAGTAATTACTGCACCTCCCCTCCCCAAAATGTGGTGATCTTTTGAAGTATTAGAAGAAGTTAGTGATCTTTCATTAAACATAATAAAAAATGGCTAGCAAACCTGTCAAAGTTAGCATTTTTTCTAAGGCAACTGTGCTTATTGTTAGAATTGGGGCCACTTTTAAGTGCGAGGAAAATCATTACCACATGTTTGAAAATATTGGTGACATTTTGCAGATTGCTTTACTCTGCAGCCTGGTGCTACTTCAAAACATTTCAGAATTATTTGGTAGTAGAAAGGGAAATTGAACTTGACACTATTTTTATTATAAAAGCTAAGTTTAGTTTTACCACCCTTGCTTTGATGGACCCTTTTAGCTTTTTATTTGTTTGGAAGTAGGAGTTTGCCTATTCTGTAAGCAAACATAAAAAAAGTAAACCTATATTTTAAAAGTTTTCCACAAAATCTGATATATATTTAAATATATTATTGTATTAGTAAACTATTCATAGATTAGTATTTTTAGGAATACTGAGAGTTGTAAATTTTATCATGAGTATGGCTTCTATTATTATCTTGCTTAAATATTAAGATTTTTTCTGATATTTAGATAAAAATATATAATTCTTTTATTGATTCTGCATAATGAAACGAAAAGTTCTAAGCCATAGTTGCTCTATTATGGTAACTAATTTGGGCTCCTTTTATTTTGCCTTGTTTTGCATTTTACATAGTAAAGTGAATGTTTTGAAGAATCCACTGAAACCATCTTACCTATGCTTCAAATTGGAAAAAAAAGATAAAATGATTATTTGGTCAGTAAACCCAAGGTACTTATATAGACCACTAGCTCACATGTACAAGATCTGATTTTGGTCAAATTTATCCCATTTACATGAAGCACTATGAACAGATGAAATTGAAATCTTAAAATCTAACATTGTAATTTGGCATGACCTTGTAACATAGCTTGAATTGACCAGATATTTTGTTCAAATGTTGAATTAATCCTAAAACAATAGATTCTTGGTAATTAAAATTAAATTGAAAATAAAATGAAAGGTTGGTCATATATGTCAAAATATAGTTATTCACATTCAGATTGTGAATTCCAAACCTAGATTTGATCCAGGATGCAGATTTTACCAGGATTTTTCATAAGCCCTTTATTTCTTATCTCATTTGCCTTAATAAAATAAGGTTGAAACACTTGCTCATTTCTACTGTGAGTAAACTGTATTCGATGTCCTGTTTGTCATTCTGTAGCTAAAAAACAAACCCAAAAAATGCTTTAAATAAATAGAAAGTCACCAGATACCAAAAATATGTGTGAGCCGTATGAAAAAATATTGGTTTCTTTTCATTTTTATTTGTAAAAGATTAGCTTGCTTTAGGGGCTCTAGACAACACGAAATCACTTCACAACCAGCAACGGTGAAGATATGAACTCTGGGCTAACAGTAATGGCAAAAATAATTTCAAACTAAAAGTAAAACCATTTTGTTTTGTGCGTAATGTCTGAATGCCTTCCACTGGACTTTAAATAAAAAATGGAAAACATTTTAGCAAATACAGGGAAGCACTGAGTATATGGTACTGAGAGGCATTTTTGATGTTTTTGCATTTTTGTGCAGAGAGAGCCATAAAAGGTTGCCAATGGGGTATTGTAAAACCACAGTTAACAGCGAATTTTAGATAGATATACCCAGTTAAAGGTGATTGAATATCAAGGGTTGAGTAGTGCTTATTATACCTGCTGTTGGGAGACTTCAATTCATTATTGTAACAGAATGAAAACAGCATTGCTGCTGTCCAGGACATGCTTGTAGTATTGATTGGGTTTCTCCAAAGTCTTCTCTTAGGATGCAGAGTGCAGTCAGACATGCAGAAACATCACTCAGTTCCCCTGATTCTGTCATGTGCTCCTTGTACCTCAAACTAAAGCAGCCTTAAGACACAAGAAAATGCTTCTTTATTTGAAGGCAGACGGGGCTCTAAGCCTCACTCCAGGGGCTATGCAGATGTGGTGACCTTTCTTCCAGAGACCAGATTTTACACTCAAATTGTCATTAAAGCTCGATTTTCCCTAGAGGGTCCCAGTCAACTTGTGTACTCTCTCCATTAGGATTAAAAGTCAGAGTGGCACCATGCCCACCACGCATACTAAACAAAATGGAACAAACATAGGAGGAGGACGACCCTCTTTCTTGGAGAAACGGCATCTTCCACAATCCAGCCAGATGTAGTCAGGCCTGGTCAAAATTGCACAAATCCAAGGATAAATGCTTTGGCCAGAATTTCATAGAATCTCATGTCCCTAGCAAAGTATCTCTGGACTAGGATATTATTCCCTCCTTTTAATTTTCAGCACCAGCAATAACTACTGACTCAGTCTGTGCAGATCTAGAAACTCTGCATCTTTCTCCCTCCCTCTGGCTGTATCTATAAACTTAAGATAATTAATCTGATAGTTTAGGAAGAGAAAGTAGAAAAAATACGTAGTATATAACACAAAAATGAACTGGTTTGGGGTCTTTAATTATTAGGATGGCAGAGTAAACGTATACATCAATAGAATTAACTGATAAAATAGGGATTTTTTCCTTGCTTGTGTAGGTTGCCTGAGGACAAACTGACCTTAAAAAATGCCATGAGCTCTCAATCTCATAATGCAGCTCATTTTAAGGTTACCTCATAAATGAAATTTGGAAAGGAAATTTCTCTAATGTCCCAAATGAATCAGCCTAACATTGCAGGGATTGGAGATACTCTTGGCCTGTTGATATGCTGCCTTTGCCCCCACAGACCTATGCCAAGAATATGCTTCACCAGAGTAGAAGCCTTGCTGCTTAATTAAGCACCTCTCGATTTGAAATGCCAATGCAAACAGCTCCATTTTCTCCTTAAAAGGAGAAGAGGTGGTGAGAACTGAAATTGTTCATAGAAACATCTTTTAAGACTTCAGGAAATCCCGTTATAGGGAGCCTGAGAACCAGGCAGGGTAATTCTTGATCATGTCAAACCTATAGATTAAAATAACAGCAATAGATCTGAAACTCGCATTTACTCCAACATCTAAATATGAGATCTAGTCATAGCATCTGGATTTGGCCTGATGTTTTTAGTTTTTATCTACAAGCTTTGGGCAATTTTCTCATTTAAAATGGTGTTTCGTGTCTGAGTAAAGCTGCAGAGTATACTACAGCTACAGAGATAGCTAGTTAGCTAGCTAGCTAGACCCTACTATGGTCAAATTGCTACTGAAAGCTTACTTTAAGATAAACAAGATTTCTCTTGCTAATTCCTCTTGGGCCTATCGTGACTTCTCAGATCTCTTTGGCTCTAAATTTCCTCTGCTCCAAGTTTCCCAGAAACAGATTTTCTAACAAGTGCCAAAATCATCTATAATTAGATGATTCCAAAAATTGAGAGCATCTCCCTTGGTCTTTTGCTCCAAGCCTCACCCTCCATTGGGCTTCATCTCCACATCACCAGCATGGCACCTGTCACAATAGAATAAGTGATGAGGGAGATGCCATATTCTTCCCTTGAAGTCAACACTCTGCTCATTGCTTTTTAAAAATATATATATTATTATTATTATTAGTGATGCTATGATCTCTACTTTGACTCAAACTACACTTTTAGCTTGCCTTCAGTCTGCACAGTGCCTTTTATTTCATAATAATGAAACCAATTATTACTTTTTTCTAATAATGTTCAGAATCACTCAGGTATTTTAATAGTGTTTTTGGCCTTTTGCACTAGATTGAAAGCTTAAAAGGGGAGGAAATTGTTCTCAGGTACTAAGCTTGGTAACACAGATGCCACAATGAACCAATCAATCTTAGTTTATCATCATGGAATACATGCAGTTTTTGTATTTATAGCCAATTTAAAGATCGCTGCAAACTTCCCACATGCTTTCCCAGGGTACATGGAGGGAAGCTAATTCGATCACCTTCCCCAGGATGATTCTTGAGACTTTCTCTGTCCTCAAAGGCAACTGCATAGATTATATACAGTGTTTAATCAATGAATTTAACAATCTTGTAAATAACTTACTTCTGCTCACATTCCTGACTTCTCCAACATTCTCACCTGGCCCAATCACCCCACTCTGTCTTGTTAAGGTAAACCAGTACGCATCCTTTGAGAACAAATAAAAGTAACTATCATTTATTGGTGAAGGCCTACTTTGCCTTAACAAGCGTGATTGCCATTCCTCACCACAAACTCATTTTGCAGATGAGAAAGTAGAGACTCAAAAAGGTAAATTAACTTTATTCATGCCATAAAGATAATAAATCCCTGAGCTAAGGATTCTGGAATTCTTTATCAGGTCATTCTGACTCTGAAGACTGTAATATATTTCCTCACAGCTCAGGATATTGACTTTCTTCACTACATATAGACTTCCATAGTCTCATTTGGGGAAGCTCATTTTGATATAAATCTGTATTCCATGATGCCTGTGAAACTCATCATTGCTCATGTTCTAATTCATAATAATTTCCTGTGATCACATTATGCTTTATAGTTTCTCAGAGTACTTTTACATAAATAATCCCACTTAATGCTAGTGGGAAACTTGAGAAATGCTGGACAGGTGTTAATACACACATTTTACCATGAAAAAAACCAAGTCCTTAGGTTAAAGGATTGCTCAAGTTATCACAATTATAAGCAACAAAATCATGACTAGACTTGATATCTCCTGACTGCACTTCCAGAGCTCCAGAGTTCATAGTGTCACATGCATTATGTGCACCTATAATTATGGTTTACAAATTATTAGGACAAATTTCACAGTTAAGAAATTCAGAGGTTCAAAACCCCAACTTTATTTTGTCATGATTGAACTGAAATTTCTTCCTTGTAACCTTATTTCTACCTGAGAGTAGAAACAATCTAGCCACATCCAGGCAAAAGCAGTCAAATTCCTGATTACTAAACAACACTTTGGGAGTAAACACCTTTTGGCTTCTCCTCTTTTTCCTCTGGGCCTTTCCTTCTTTTACTTTTCCTCCTTGGCCGGTGGCCTATGTGCTTTCATGACATGAAGTTACGATGGTTGGCACACAGTCAGTCATTGGTGCCTTCCCACATTGGCATCTGGGCTTTGGACACTGACCTTGACTTCCACTGCATCCACTGCTTACTCTTGAGGCCCTTCCATGGCCACACAGTCTATCTTTAACCTATTTATCCATTTGGTCCCAACCCAACTTTTAGCCCCTTCTCTGGACTTCTTAGGAGCCAAATCATTGTAGGATGTTCTCTTATGTTGCTCAGGCCTACAGGAGACTGGAGAGCTATCTCAGGCCTCTTATTGTCATGGACCCTCTTTGCTAAGACACACCTCACTGCTGTCCCACACTGGTTTAGAGGACCTCTACATCAGGCTTGTTGCCACCCTATACTTCCTCTTAGAAGAAAACTATGACTTCCTTCTGATATTTAACACCAGCAAACCCACCAGGAGTTATTAATATAGGATGCCCCTCTTCCAGCAAGACTTGTTCAGTATCAATCGCATTAATTAATTATTCATTTCAACAAAAGTTTATATAGTGCTTATAATTTGTCAGGCACTGTGCTAAGTACTACTAACACTACCTCTATTTTATAGATGAGAATATGAGCCACAGTGAGGCTAAGTAAATTGCCCAGAATCACACAACTAGCAAACAGCAGAGCTAGAATTTGAACCTTGGCAGTTAATAATGATGGATGGTAAGAGTGATTCACATGAAGTATGTTAACCACCCCAGAGTAATGAGGACCTTAACAAGATGCCATTTGTAAAGTTTACTCCAATAGTCTCAGAGACATGAAGTGCCTCACATAGACCTGTGCATCATATCTGTCTGACTATTTGATGTCCCTAAGAACCTGTCCTAATGGGCACGATTCTATTTACATGTCAAGAGATACAGATGGCTCTTTCAGAGTGGGAAATGGTGATTCTGTTATATCGTATTCTAAAATATAACAGTATCAAGACCAGTGTGTATCCCAATAATGTTTTACATTTAAATTCGACATAGTAATATAGGTGATTATAGTATAGACAGTCTTACTTAAATATATTTTATTCATATTATTAGCAAAGTTTTTGAAAAGAAAAAATAGCAAGAATATTTCAGGGAATATGTCTGAAATTTTCATTAAAGCAGCTATCTTCAATATCTTAGAAAAATCGGTGTCTTATCATCTCTAACATTTTGTGAAATTAAGTTTGGAGTCATAGATACTCTTCACAATTAAATTCCTTTTCCTGACACATGAAGTAATTTTTCCAGAAAACCAAAATGTTTGCAATATACTTATATAAGGAAAATCTTCCATTAAAATAGATAACTTTGTCTTCTGGGCAAGACAAAGTTGAAGGGCCAGATTTACCCTCCCACACGACATAACCAAAAAATTGGACAATGGTATTCAAGACACCGGACACTAGGCAAAAAAGGACAGTGATCTCTGGGTGACAGGAACTAAATGAGGCAAGCACTTTGATTGTCCCAGTCATGGCCATGAGAAGTTTCTGGCCTGTGGTGCAGGAATGGGGAGCCAAGGGGAACTCAGTAGACTCCTTGAGTTGAGGAGATGGAGCTGAGAGTCCAGGGAGATGAAGGCAGCTAAAGTTCACAGGACAGTGTACTAGAAAGGAGGGAACAAAACAGAGAACCCTGGAGAGGTACAGAAGGTCTGCCTCAAGTATTCACTAGGGAGCTGAGCAATTCATGCTCTAAGGAAACTACAGTAGGCTGAGGAAAGATGCATCCAAAAGGAATAGAGGTAACAGTGCCCAGCACTCCCACAGGACCGAGTAGAAACGCCAAGATTCACGGGGCATTGGGCAGAATAATTAAAAAGATCTTGGCCTAGTAGTGGGACTTCTTAGACTGAGAGGACTATTTGGGCTAATAAATCTTAAAAGAAAGGCCCCAGAGGATCAAACTCTTTCTAAGTAACTTAACTACATCACAAAACAAGGGGCAAAAGTATTTACGGGAATACACGAATATCCAGCACCCAACAAGGTAAAATTAACAATGTCTGGCATCTAATAAAAAAAAAGTCATGCAAAGAAGAAAGAAAATAAGTCCCATAAAGAGGAAAACAATCAATTGAAATCCTCCTAGAACTAACACAGATAACATAGATGTTAAAATTAGCAGGCAAGGACATTAAGACAGTTTATTATAACATATGTTCAAAACGTTAAGCAGAGATATGAAGATATAAAAATCCCTGAATCAAACTTATAGAGATTAAAAAAAAAAGATTAAAATAAATGGACAGAGCATCCGTAAGCTATAGGACAACTTCAAGTCACCTAACATACCTTTATTTGGAATTCGCAAAGAAGAGGAAGTGAATCAATTACATCAAGTGTTGGCAACGATATGTAGGAACTGGAATTCCCATATTGTTGGTGGGAATTCAAATGATACAATCACTTTGGAAGACAATTTGATAGTGTAATAAAAAGTCAAAAAAATACCTATCATGTGATCCAGCCATTCCACTCCTAGGTGTTCATCTGGGAGAAATGAAAGGATATGTTCACACGAAGACTTGTACACAAATGTTCATAGAAGTTTTATTTGTAATAACCTGAAAATGGAAACCATCCAAATTTTCATCAACATTTGAAAGGATAAAGAAACCCTAGTACATCAACATGGAATACTATTCACCCATAAAAAGGAATGGAATATTCCCTCACATTACAACATGGGGGAATCTCAAAATAATTGTGCAAATGAAAGAAGCTAGACAAAAAACACTCTATGATTCTATTTAAATTAAATTCTAGAAAAGTAAACTAATCTATAGTGACAGAACACAGATTAGTGGTTTTCTGGGGGCAATGGTGGGGTCAGGGAGGGATGGGAAGAAGGAATTATGGGGGGAGGGGCATGAGGAAACTTTTAGGGATGATGGATATGCTCATCATGATGATTATGCTGATAGTTCCATGAGCGCATACGTGTGTGAAAATTTTTCGAGTTATGGACCTTAAATATATTCAGTTCATTGTATGCCAGTTATATATTAACAAAGTTGCTTTGAAAAACCACATGCATGCAAAAGAATGAAAGAAATAGTTTCACATGAAAAAAGATTTTTATAATATGATTTTATAGCACATGATGGGACCAATTAAATTCTGTTTCATCCTTCACTTCTTCCTCTAATTTGTACTTGAGTCATTAATCATACAAAATCAGATTTACTTAATAAAATTTTTTGACAGTGAATATGATATTATCTTCCATTATATTGAAAGTAAATTTGTAGGAACTTTCTCCCAATTTATTTCTTATGTAAATAATCAAATACACCCAGGAATAACTAATACTCAATATTTTACATTCAAGAATATAATGACTGAAATTTCTACGATCACAATATGCATTTAGTATCTATGCCAGAATTTACCAGGAAAGATAAATAATGTATAAATATATATATATATACACATTATAGAACATATAAAATAAATAAAATATTAAAAATAATGTATAAACACTTAATAATGTATATTTGAGGAAAAAGTAAAAGAAAAATTTTTAAAAAATTGAATTTAAGGTATGATTATCAGATTGCTTAGAAGATTTTGAGGTTTGAATATTCTTTTATGATAAATTTTTCTCTATAATAGAACATTAAAGCAATTTAGAATTTTATGTTATCTCAGGACAATAGGCCGAGCCACTTGTGAAATCTCAGGTCTGAATTGTCACTAGGAATTTTGATACTCTTCGCCAGAAGATAATGTTGCGGAAAATGATCAGTTTCAGAGAATATTTCCAATGGATAACAGAATCACTTTTACAAAATCAATGAGAATTCTATTACGTGAGACAAGATTCCTAGTAAGATTTCCTCCCTCTGTCTCTTCTTCCTATGGTTCATTTTTCATATTGCTTCCTGAATTTCTGAAATAAAGATTTGATCATAACCTTTCTCTATCCTAAAGCCTTCTATGATTTTTCAGTGTTTAAGTTCTTACTCAGAGTACATGCATTATTATTTTTAACCACTACTGCCTCCACCTCCTGTGCATTCTAAGTTTTAGCTACAAAGAACTTAGAAATATTTTTCTTTTATTTGTAAAAATGTATGCATTGACTTTATTCTGCTTATGTTTTGTAAAGGTCCCTCCTCTGCTGTGTGGAGAGTGGGTTGGAGGAGAGTGAGAAATGGAGAAGGGAGCTGTGCTCTAACCCTTGTGAGAGATGAGAGTGACTTAAGGGACCGTGACGGAAATCAGTGTTCCAGGCAACTCTGAGGACTGCTCCTCCTCTGCTTTTCCACCTAAAGATGTCCTAAATAATATTTAGGATCCTACAGCAATGTTACTTCATTTATCAGATTCCTTTTTTCCCTCCATCATGCTCCCTTATCACTAGACATACTTCTATCATAGTACCTATCCCAATTCAGAATGATTATTTGTTACCATGCTTTATTTTCCAAGACCTTCTCAGAGTTAATACAAAGTTACTTAAAATGTTGGTCAGGGGCCCCTCAGGAAAAGCATGTCACACTCAAAAGGAGTAAATGAAGAGAGTTTAAACACAGGACTCTTACAAGGTCTAAGGAGAGTTGCAGGAAATCAACATGGGACCTGGGTTAGACAATCTTAAGAAGCTGTTAGTCTTCTAGGCCTGAAGGGGCAGTTAGCAGAATCCAGCATGAGCTATAGCTATGGCACCTCCTACCAAATGCTTTAGTAGAGGAATTCAGCCACTGACAAACTTCTCTTGGAAGAAAGCACAGGAAAAGAAATGCTGTAACTTTGCTATCTGCTGACCTTCTGAAGGCTGAGAACATTGGTTGATGCGATCCTTAGAGGCTGACCTCTGGGACACTCGGCAGGTGGGAGAGGTGGAGAGTGGATCTGGAGGGCAAATGCAAAGCCTCCAGCAATTCAATATATGGAAATTAAAGGAGCGATTGAAGTAAAAGATGGAAACATCAATGAGAACCCATACGTGGGAAGACAATAGAAACTTGGAGAGAGTTTTCATGCAGATCTTATTGTCTGACTACAGCTAAAGATTAAATTCCAAGTCTCTAGAAACTCTATGGCAGTGCTTCATGAAGTTTTTTCTTGACAACTTGCATCAGAATTGACTGGATTTACATGTTAAAACACAGATTTCTAGGTACTATGTCAGGCCTACTGAATCAGAATCTTGAAGGATAAGGACTGGAATTTGAGTTATTAACAAGTTCTCTAAGTGATTCTGATGAATTTCTTTGTTTTTTGAAAACCACTGATCTGAAGCTTTTTAGAGTCATAAACTTCAGAAAATTGTAAGCCATCTTCTCCAATGTAGCACCTTACATTCACTGGTTTTAACCTTCATGATAAACTCTACCGCTTAGTTAAGGTGTTAGTTTTAATCTGAAGATAATGAGAGACAAGCAAAATACTCATTGGAAAAAATTGCCAGGCTGCGAGTCCCAGGGGGGCTAAACTGTCACTGAATCTGAAGGAAATCTGCATTGGAAAGGCATATTTCTTTCCTTCTTCTTTTCCTGTGCAGAGTGCATCTCAGGGATGTCTCAACTCCCCAACCCTTTGTCACAGACAGGTGGTCTGGAACCAAACTTAGTCATTACTATGCACCCTAGTCCCAAAGGTCCCACAGCCCTTAGATTAGCAAAGCTCGTTTTCAAGAAGCTTAATGTTGGTGATACTTCATCAGGTATTAGCAAATGGCCCCCTAACAAACACATCATCAGAAGCAGTGCTGCTGAAAGCCGCGAGTGCCAACTTGAGGATGACAGCCCAGTTCCTAACAGAGCACCACCAGGGACTCATTATGAGGTGGTGGGAGATGAGGAGGAAAGCACTTATGGTGGGCCACATGTGTGGGAGCTGAAGCAGCCAGCCTCCCGACCACGGCTCTGCTAACCAGGACGTTGAGGAAAAATCCAGGATGGAAATTGGAACTGTGTGATGTCAATATCAGAATCTTTTCTTTTTCTTTTTTGCCTTCTGGACAGAAAAAAAAAGTCTTTAGATTTTATTTTTTTAGTATCGGGAAAATAGAATCCATACTATCAAAGAATTAGCTTTCTCTATTAATAAAGTACCAATAAAATATATTGTATCTTATTAAACATATTTTAATCAGGGATATCCTTATGTGTCATCTCAGTGGGGCATTCTGAGGGCCTGTGAAATTAGCTAGTGCTTAGAAATATTTAAAAATCCATTGAAAAAATAATAGCAGGATACATTAATAATCATAATAGTAAAAATATTATTACCTGGTACATACCGAGTAATTACTATGTTCCAGATGTGCTAAGCACTTTGCATGTATTACTTCATTTAATTGTTTTAACAACAACCTGATGTTATATGTGTGATCTTATTTTTTTTCCTGTTTTACAGTTGAAGAAACAGATTCCCCAAACCTTTGGCTTAAATTCCCAAAATTCCTTATCTTGTAAGTGGCAGAGTTGGAATTCTAGCTGAACAACTACAGACACTATGTTTTTGGTAAAAATAGTCATTCTATACCCTTCAGTGCATATCAGCTTTAAGTTATCAATGATCAGTAAAATTCTAGAAATGTTTGCACTGTCTTTTAAATGCACTTTCAAAGTAGTTATGCCAGATGTTACGTATATGAGAACTATAGGGTGAAATCCTAGGTTTTAGAATCACATCACAGTTAAAGTAATAATTAGGGTAATAATTAGCTAGATGACTTTGGTGTTTCTGAAATCTGGTTATGAGGAGTTGACAGATGTGCACTGAATACCCACGCCAGTGTAGATATTCATTAAATGGTGACTGTTATTTAATGGATTATGTGGTCTTCATACTAAACCTCAAGGGGCCATTCTAACAAGTGGACACATTCGCTTATATTCACTAATCAGCATACCTACGTATTGTCCTTCAGAGAAAAAGAATGTAGTAGAATTTTGAATTCAGGAGGATCAGTCTTGCAGAATAATTATTATTTTTCAGATTAAAATACATGCCATTTTACCTTTAAATTAAAGGATTTCAATTAGTTAAAAAATTAACAGAAATTTAAATTTTGTTCCCTAATTAAGATTCTTGAATCTGAAACCACAGCTCAAGATCAGCTGGAAAAACAGCTGTGAAAACTGACAATGGTGTGTGAAATATAGGTGTGCTCGTAGGTTTCTTAGGTGGAATAAGATACAGTTAAATAAAGCTGAGAAAGTCAAGGGACTTTGAAGTAATGGGAGGATGATATCAAGATGTAAGGAGAAAAAGATTATGACCCATGTATTGAAATCACAGAAGCAGATAAGGGTCTGTTGGAATTGGAAGACAAGAGCAATAAAGATAAAGAAAATAGTATGCTGTGTTTTTAAAGGTACTAGAAAGAAGTTTGGAAGCAGCAATAGGAAGCAAGGGTATGCTAATTCCCAGTCCAGGTAAACCTTGCGGGCCAGTTTTTCTACTCTTGGATCTTCAAGTTATGCTAAAGAGAGTTTCATCATAAACTTAGCAGAAGCCAGCCACTCGTTGCATTAATCAATGCTTTAATTTGTCTCTAAATTGACTGCATTTGCATAAGGTTGTTTCATTCCCTTAAGAAAAGAGCTCCCATCCACATTTATTACTATCTGCAAATCATCTCACCTTCCACTTGAGTGAGATCAAGACTAGTAGCAATGAGCTTCCTCAGCGTGTCAGGGTTCTCTACAAAACCCTCAGCTTCTTCATCCTTCTCTGCTCTCCTGCCCATCGCAGATGAAGAAGGAATTTCAGGGCTCATTCATTTGTAACTTCATTTCATCCCATCCACATCCTCTGAGAGCTTGTCTCAATAATCCCATACCTTTCCTCTTCTTTCATACTCTCTCCTCTCCTCTCCTCTCTTCTCCTCTTTCTCTCTCTCTCAACTGGATCTTTTCCCTCAAACTGTAAGTCTGCAAACATGCTAACGTGTTTGCCTTCATCACACCCGTGCCCCCCTCACTTGGGCAGCCCCCCCACCCACATTCAAAAAGATGCTAAATCCTGTGGATTCAACCTCTCCAATATCTTGAACAATCACTTCTTCTCTGTTTCTGTCAGCATTCTCTTCACTATGTTACATCTGGTAGTGAACAATATCTTTTAAACAATGCTTTTAAAAGCTGGAATCTAGGGGCCACCTGGTGGCATAGTGGTTAAGTGTGTGTGCTCTTCTTTAGCAGTCAAGGACTCACAGGTTGGGATCCCGGGCATGGACCTACACATCACTCATCAAGCCATGCTGTAGCAGCATCCCACATACAAAATAGAGGAAGATTGGCACAGACGTTGGCTCAGGGCCACTCTTCCTCAAGCAAAAAGAGGAAGATTGGCAACAGATCTTGGCTCAGGGCCACTCTTCCTCAAGCAAAAAGAGGAAGATTGGCAACAGATCTTGGCTCAGGGCCACTCTTCCTCAAGCAAAAAGAGGAAGATTGGCAACAGATGTTGCCTTATGGCCCATCTTCCTCACCCCCCACCCCCAAAAAAAGGTGGAATCTAAATTTGGAAGTTTGGAATCTAATAAATATAAATATGGCAAACAAATCTCCAAAACTGGGGTTTCCTGATTCCACCATCCATGGTGAACTCCTCTCTAGTCTCTCACTCTAGTCTGCCATAAACAGCTAGTTTTCAGAAACATGGCAAAAGAGAGAATGTTCTTGATATTCCTAGAACCTTTTTATTCTTCACCCTCTGGTCAACATTTGGAGACTCTCTTAGGTTTTATGTTATCCCTTCGCTGCCCAGAATCTCCCAGCCAGCCCTGCCCACTCAAGGCGGGGGGATTGCTTCTTGCTGCCTCTGCAGTCCCTTCTTAAAACTCATTCTTTTTTGCATCCTGGTATTGTGGAAGGAGTTTGAGACCTGGAGTCAGAAATGGATTAATACCAAATCTCACCTCTGCAACCTATTTGACTATGAAACTTTAGAAAAGTGCTATGTAATTTTTTTTTTTTTTAATCTGTGAAAAGGGGTGATAACACTTACCTGAGCATGATTGGTGAGAATGAAGTGAAATAATCTGTGTGAGGCACATACCACACAATGTAAACACTCAAGAAACATTAGCTCCTTCCAAATTGATATCAATTTCTATTAAGTTATGTCTAGTACTACGTGATGGTATCCCTTCCGGGGTAACAATATGGTCCAGCAGACAATGTCTGAGTGAAGGTGAATCTCTGGTGAATACAGTTGACGTGTAAGAAGGTTCTTCCTACCACTCTTCAAAACAATTCCTACTTTGCTTCATTCTGTATCATTCCAATGACAATATGGATATCTATTGTTATGTTCTAATTTATTTATTAAAATGTTTAAAATGTCATTTTTTCTAACCAGATGAAATCAGGAGTGGAAGCGACTTTGAAAGAATGGCCACACCAGTGAGGTTGACTGAAAGCTGGAGGGGGTGGGTATTGGGTGAGAGATGGCAGTGTTGTCAGACAGATGGCAGGGGACAAACTGAGAGGCACAAAGAATGGGCTGGCAGCCTCAGGTACCCCTTTCTCTTAGCCAAGATTCAGGGAGATTTGGGGGTGTGAAGAGGAGTGAAAACCCAGGTGGACAGTCTTTCTTAACTAGCACTAATTAATTAGTCTTGGCTGAAAAAACCCACTTCTACATAAAAGAACACCGCAGATCCTACAGTGCTGCTCACTGAATGATTTTGAATTAGGTTTGCCCATTACAGACTGCAATGGGCACTCTATGTGCCACTTCTTCTTCTCAAAATTTTTTGTTTAGATGTGAGCGTAAGATTCATATATGGTTCATAATCTAGGAGTTTATTAACATCAATAAAATTCTCTCAGTCTAATGTTATTAGAATTCAGGGTAGGTTACATTTCTGTAATTCTGTCTTTACCACTTAATTTTTTTTTCAGCGTCAGGTTCTAAATGTGATCTAACGTAGCAGAATCTTTGATGCATCTTCTGCATAGTGGTCAGGATCATAGGCTCTGGAGCCAGATGGCCTAGTTTCTAATGCTAATTCTACCACTAACCAGCTATATAACCTTGGGTGCTCATTTAACTTCTCCCTGCTTTGGTTTTCTTATATGTAAAATGGGAATAATAATAACAAACTCATAGAACTAACAAGAAGATTAAACAAATTAATATATATATATACAAAGTCCTTAAATCATGCCTGGCAAGTAGTTTTAAGCTAGCTACTAGCCCGGCACAAAGTAAATGCTATATGAGTGTGAGCTATTGCTGCTGCTAGAAGCTGTCAGAGTAAATTCCACATGCTATATTATTACTTTAAAAACAGTACACTGATCTCTCGTCTCAGAGCAATTTATTCAAGTGTGCCAGACAAATGTCTAAATACACTTACTCGTCAAAGCAAACATGAATTTACCCTGTAAGTTGAAGAGAAGCAGGGTGAAAACAACCATTTTATTTTTTTTACAGAAAATTGTTTAAGTTTTAGTAACTTGAGGTAAAATTAAAATAGTTCGTAAAAGCATTTGGCAGACTCCGATGTTGATCAAGTTTGGAAGTAGTGTGAGAACAAAACAAAGAGATTATTCAATGAATTGTCAATTCCTTCAATAAGCAATTACCATGTGGCTTACCCTACACATAGGTTTGGAGAAAATACAAAGAAAAATAAGACAAATTTCCCAGCGTTTTGGAGTTATAATCCAGTAAATCCAGGTAAATAAATAATTTTAAGTCATAGTACTGGAGACAATGACAGTCAAAGGTGAAATGATATAGGAATATAGAGAGGAAGTAACTTGTATATGAAGGAGCACTTGGTGATGGTTTGGAGTTGGCTATTGGAAGGCAAGAATTTATCACTACCCTTCAGTTGGATCTCTGGTGTACAGGGAGAAAAGGAACTCATGGCATCAATATTCTCTTTTTCTCAGACTTCAACTTTTTCAACCAAGACTGTGAAAAAAATATAATAATAAAAATGTAGGCCTGACTCCAAAAGAGAAAGTATTCAAAATCTTCAAATTTAGTAGGAAAAAATTAATTACACTAAGGAATATTGATGCATTGTATTAATGCAACATTGTAGTCAATATTTTGAATGATTGGGAGAAAAAAGTTCCCAAAACTGTACCTGTAAACTATAGGCAGAACTTTAGGAGAATGTGAAAATCTTTCTCCTTGACTCTTATGCTCTCCCTGGGCTAATGTGATCTGTCAGGGCCCCCACATAGTAATTAGTGCCGTGGAAATACACAGGTAGACACTGAGTGAGAGGGGAAGATAGAGCATTCCTGGGAATTGTTCCCACAGTAGTAGTCTCTCCACCCCCTTCACACAGCCATTCACATCCTCCCCCGTCAAGTGTGAAGGCAAAGAGCAGGGATAGCTTCTTGGTCTCATTCAGCTTCATCCAGTCAAGATGAATCAAACTTTTCTTCTTCTTTAAAGGAAAATATGTAAGAAAATAAGTTTGAAAACTGTAATACAACTTGGGCAATAGTAAGTGCATTTTTAGAATGTATAAATACCCTTTTAAAGTTTCTTAAACTTGACTAAATGCAAAAAATACAAATTAAGGTGTTTGATAGATAGCATTTTTCATAGTATAAACTTTAAGACCTAAACTGATAGAAATAAATATTTTTAAAAAGGCTAAGCTTTTTGTTCATCATCAGATCCTCCAACTGTGACACTTCCACATTGAGTGTAAGAATAGGAAGTCCGAGAGGCGGGATCTCAGGAGTTCAATCCCAGGAAATCTTGAGTAGCACCCTGTGGTAATTGGCTCACTCTGATGCTAACATTGGCACCATAGCTCAAATTGTAAACATCATAATCAAAAGAGCCATTCACCTGTTATGGCCAGTTAAGAAACATACTGCAAAGAGAGATTCCATCCATAATAACAACAAACATATAAAATACAAAGGAAGAAATTCGACAAGAAGTAGGCAAGATCTAAATAAGGAAAATTATAAAACTACACATATATTTAAAATAAAGATTTGAGAAACTAGAGAACTATATCATGCTCTGGCCACCTTAGCTAAGGCAATACCCTTCTCTATTCCACTACCCCTAAAATGTCAAATGCAGAGAAATATCTTTGTCTGAAACAAAGAAGTGTCTTGTTTCCTTGTTTGCTTGTTATTTTCTGTCTTGGAATGTTGAAACAAACTTGTGAAATCAAGTACTTTGTCTCTCACGTTTACTCGTGTCTGGCACACTCATTGTAAGAATCCTTAATATGTAAAGAGTTCTTATAATCCAATGCATAGGATAAATTCTTCCTGCAGAAAAAATAAAGACATTGAAACTCATAAATAATAAACACAAATTGTTTAAATAAAAAAAGTGAAACTTCAATGAGTAGGCAAGAATATAAATTAAAAATACATGGTATAACATTTTGAACTCTAATTTTTGTAAATAATTTGGTAGTATGTATCAAAAGAATTTTGTGTATGCCCTTTGACCCATAATTCTACTTCTTGGGAAGGAATAAGAGATTCACAAATAAAGAACACATATATGTATTTGGATCCTCACTACAGAGTTCTTCCTAAAAGAAAAATGGAAAAGTCACCTAAATATCCACCAATGGGCTAGTGAGTAAATGAGGTATGCTACAACCATATGAAGTGATAATATGAAACCATTAAATATTGTGAGTTTAAAGAATATGAAAAGATTTGGGGAAATACACAGAAAAAAATTGATGACAAAAACACCCCCAAATAGAATGCAATATTGCCTAGGTAGTATTAGTATTATCTTAATTTGGAAGTATATATCGGTATGTATATATTTGCGAGACCCAGGGAGACTCATTGTCAATTTTTGTTGGTTTTAGCCTGTGTGTGTCTCCCTGAGTGTTGCAAATTCTGTTACCCTTAATATGCTTTTCTTTATTTTTCATAAGGTCTACAGTGAAAATTACACTAGTTTTATAACTTTAAAGTAACTTAAAATTATTATTTTTAATTAGCAATTGGTTTATTTAAAAAAAAACCCAGACCTTAGCTGTTAAGACCACAGAGAACATATCATAAAAGAGAATATTTTCTGATGTCTGTAACCTAATAGTTTCATTGGAAAAATTCACTCCCATACAGATTTCTACTTAGTTTTAGGTTGAGCCATGTAATTTTCATGTAGTTTCTTTTATTTCTTTTTTTGGCACATTATGGCACTCGGTTTAATTTGCTCATAGTGTGCTTTGATACTATGGACCCATATTCTTTCTTTAGGAAGAAACAGTAAACTAAAATCCATGAACACGGACAGTAACTACACGCTCAGTTAGTCACATTAGAGTTGTTACATTTCCTCAGCATAGAACCTAGATATCGTGGTTGTTTTAGATCTTCCTGGATGTCAAACTATAACTACTTTCAGGTTCTTGATGATAGCAAAACATAATCCTTGAGTATTTAGAACACAAGAAAATCTCAGAAGAATTTATTCTCAATGCCATATAACTTTCATTATTATCAACATTAGATAAACCTGGATATTGTTTTAAATGTGGATTCAATTACATAAGCCACACATCAATAGCAAAGTTTACATATTCTTTCTGCTTTAACACCTCATGGGCAATTTCACGTACCAAATTATAGACTTCCAAATTTCATTGCTAATGTCCATTCTCATCAGAATTCAGTTCAAAGGCAAAGTTTGTGCCACATTCACTTTGCTCCACATGGCCTATTTGAGTCACCATGGTCTTCTCAAATCCATCCATGGCAGCTGCTGGGATGAATGCCAAGATTTTCAGCACATAAAACAGCCTAATCTAGCAGAATCCAGATCAAACCCATTTCTAATTACACAGGGTTTGGGTTGTTCATTGAATCTCAGGTACGTACATAAGATCATTCATGGGTTGGAAACCACAATTCTGATGCAATCTGGACTGCGCTATAGGTTCTTAAATATAATGAATTTGAAGGCAGTAGTTTTTCTATGGACCTGATTAAGGTAACTCTTTCCCTCTCTCTCTTTTACTTTTTTTGAGGAAGATTAGCCCTGAGCTAACTGCTGCCAATCCTCCTCTTTTTGCTGAGGAAGACTGGCCCTGAACTAACATCCATGCCTATCTTCCTCTACTTTATACGTGGGATGCTTACCACAGCATGGCTTTTGCCAAGTGGTGTCATGTCAGCACCGGGGATCCGAATGGGTCTCTCTCTTCTTGACAGAGTCCTGGGTTAACATCACCACCTTAAAATTGGCTTTGACAGAGTCATCTTCTCTATCACAATTTTAGGTACCCAAAGAAATAAGCTCCTATTCTGTACATCCATACACTTTTCCTTTCAACTTATCTTCCAAAACAATAACAAGGGCAGATTCATTAGCAAAACTTTTTCTGAGAATGGTGATGGCCCAAGCCAAACCAAGTCTCCATAGGATGAGAAAATTTACCCCAAGTAGAAAGTATCTTAAACTAGTTCTTCCAGAAAGTGAAGAATAAGGCAAGGATGAAGGTGTTAACATCTTTTGGTAATTGCCAACCCTAGTGGTGAAGGTGAGAGGAAAAATGAAGCAAGGCAAGGAAAAGTGAAACCAGTGTGCTGTGATGTGTTACCAAGCTGATTTCTGCTTAATGATGAGCCACAAAGAGGCGTGGCAGGTTGCCTTGTCATGTTACTTGGCACTTGGAACCTGTCTATAGGTCTTGCAAGAAGGAAGCAAGCCTCTGAGGAGTCCATGGGGAAGAGAAAGAAAAGGGAAGGAATTTGCGTGCCTGACACCTTCCAGCCTCTCTTTCCCAGTGGTCAGGTTTCCCCTCACAAAGAGGCAACTCCTCAATGCTCTAGGTTGCACCTTCTAACCTTCTGGTGGCAACACAGGAAGCCATATGGTGAGGATGTTCATCACCAATCTATACCCGAACCATCATTATAACTCTTGTTAATATTTTAATGTTTCAATCTTTTGGTCTAAGCATACATATTTTACATAATGATAAATATTTTAAATTAATATTAAAGTTCATAAATAATTTTGCATCTTTCTTTTTCACTTAACATTATACGCTGAGCATTTGCCCATATATTAATCTCCAAAAATAGTAATTTAAATAGTTATGTAATATGTCTCTACTATACTGATATTCCATAATATATTTAACCATTCTCTTCTTAGATACTAGTTGTTTCTGTGCTTTTGTCACTAGAAATAATATTATGATACACACAATTGTCTGAATTTTGATTATTTTCTAGAGATCAATTCACAGAAAGATAAAAGGGCACAGAATACAAATTTCTTGGGAATTATCAATGTACGTTGCCTTTTGTTTTCCTAGAAAGCCTGTTCCTATTTACACTTCTCTCAGCAGTATATGAAACTGCCTCAATGAAAATGTTTGGCAGATCCCACAGATTTTCATATTATACTCATATAATAAAAGTCCAGTTAACAAAAAATTACACAACTCTAAATTTCTGTGCAAATTTAGGTTTCTCTCCAAAGCACTGAAAACTTGGAATAGAAAGGAGGAGTGAGTATGAACAACCTTTGGCCCCCCATCTCTTGGGGAGTTCTGTGGCTTTCCAGAAGCCTCTTCTAGTTCGCTGCCATGGAACCCTCCCAGTGCCTCTCTTAGTGGTGGTTCAGCCTCTGCAGTGTCCCTTCACCCCACAGATGGTTCTGTGAAGAGGTGGAGTCCCTTATCAGAAGACTCAGGGAAGGCTCCCTTTCTCAGGGTCCCCATTGGCCCTTTGCACCACATAGAGTTGCAGTTTACTCTCTACTCGGACCTCTCTTGGTCACTGTGCTGCTTTCAGAATTCACCCTAGTGGGCAGTGGCCAGGACCCATGGCCCTCAAGTTCCAAGCAGTTATAGAACTCTTCAAATGCTTCTCTTAAAGACAACCCACTTAAAGGAACATACCATACAGGGAAGAGGGGGGACTTGGCGGAGTAAATGGTGCTTTTAATTTCTTCTCTTTCATAACCTAGAGATGAGTAATAGGCTAAAGCCTGCAGAACAAGTTTCACGATTTTTTTGGCATGTGCAACAGAGATGGTAGAGCAACTTGCTTTACGATGTGAAGGGTTTTGGTACATATTGAATTGAGACTTCTGCTTAAACTCCAAGACAACAGAAAGGGTAACATTTAATGTTATCTTTGATATATGCATAATATTTGTTTATATATACACTATACCCCTGTACGTCTGCATTTACATATGAATGTATTCAGAGTTTGGTGTATCTATTTATCATAATATAGAGATAGATACATTTGGAGAAGGAGAGGAAGGGCCCAGGACAGGGAAGAGTTTTCTAAACCCATCAATATTTAAAGCTTAGAATATGATACGGGGCAACATCAAATCTTCAACAAGTGCTAACTTAATTTTAACTTTTACGTATATTAATTACAAGATTTTGAAAGTGTATTCCCAGTATCTCTATCAGTAGCTACAACTCTCACTTTCCTTCTAGGACCTAAACATGTTAAGATCCCATGAATCTGTTCCTCCAGCATCAGTTCTGATGATATGAATGACTATCTTCTAAGGATACTTCTTTAGATGCTGGTTAAAGTTTTGAAAATGGTATGAGTAATCTTGAGGGAGCATCATCTACTAAAATTTCCCTCAAGCTCTGGGTAAATCCAGTTCAAACATCTAGTTTTTAAAAGTCCATGCATCAAGAGAAGTATCTCCATGAGGGTCCAGTGCCTAGAAGAAAATATCAGGCAGGGACATTCTGAAGGTTTGCATCTGACCTTTCGTTGGTTTTAATCACTGAAGTTCTCGACAGCTTAATAAGTCGAAGGTGCTGGGTCACAGTCTAACTTAATAAGGCCCGCCGCTGAGATGTGGTCACCTCTGATTGCTCCCATAAGTCTTAGCACATCTGGTACACTGTCCTTGGGTGAGAAATGTTTTCCATAACTTTCCTCCTGTTCACTACCCTGCATATAAATTGTTTTTATTAACCCGAGAATGATACAGCACTGTATATTTGTGTGAGCTTGTGCCATTTTCAGCTTTATCCTACAGAAAGAGAGTTGATTGTTTTCTCCAAAGTGGAATTAAACACTGTTTATCACCAACGTCTTCTTTTCTATTTTTCTACCCTTATTTAACATGGGTCAAACTAACCTTCAGTTTGACATTAGATTAAAGAACTAAACATTGTAACAAGACTCTTTGAGACGATTTACAATATGCCATAGTTGTGGGAAGAAAAGAGCCAGATAAAAACAGTAGATCACTTGTAAAGATTTTCCATAGGACAACATATCCAGATGTAAATACCTAGGAGTACTCAATTGTATGTGGAAATATATATAGTAGGATGATTGGCACATTCCTTTGTTCAGAATGATAAACAAATTGATAGACAATCTATTCTGTTTTATTTTAGTAGATTTTACAAATCTAATGAAAGTCATATTTCTACTTTCTTTGCAATTTTCCATATGCATAATAGTAGCATGGAAGTTGATCCAGATGGATAAAACTACAGTTTTACAGTGCAGCGTTACATCTGTGTCCTCCACCTCAACCTTAGTGATGGAGAATGCATCCCAGAGCCATTAGAGTGAAGGAAAGAAAACTGAGTGTCTTTAGAAAGAAAGTGTACCAAAAGACAATTTGATTGTATTTTTATTAAGAAAATTCTGCAGGTGGTAGTAGTTTATGCTGGAATCTATCTTATCTTCATGAAAGACAAAATATTTGCATACTGAAGCCATCTGCCATCCTATCATTGACACTTACCTTTTGAACAGAAACAGTGTTTGAATTCTCCTCTGATTTAATGATGTCTAACCTGAATTCAGAAGCAAATACCTTATTGTTCACATAGTATTACATCAAAAATATAAAAAAGGAAGAGGAAGCAGCTAGATGGTGTCAGAAGATAGCTAGACATAAGCTAAAGACCAGTTCTGGTCACAGTTGGGCCAGTTCCATGCTAGAAGAGTTAGAATTTCTCCTGAAAGAGTAAAAGCAATGTTCTAGCTGTGTTATTTTTAATTTGCCAATTGAAATGTTGAATTAAAATCTGCCGAAGTTTTTTCCTATGTCGTGTTATAGGTCACCAGTGTAAATCTGTGTGTGAAACAATGGTTTTGCCATGTCACTTCAACATTAGCGAGACTCCACTATTACTCTTTTGTGTTCTTTCTCTCCTCAATTATATACTCCAGTTCCTTCAATCACCCAAGGGCTCAGCTTTTCTGTCGTTTCCCTTTTACTCCTCAGCCACTCTCAGAATTTCCTTCAACTTCACATCTTACAACTCATTCATAAAGGAAACTGCATGTTACTCCAAGTTAAGAGGATTAGATTAAGATTTGAAACAGCTTTATCTACTCACATGAATCTAGCCAAAATCTCCAAAATCCACCACTCTTCTTCAACTTCTCTCTCATTCCTGTCTAGCCGAATACCTCGCTGACATTCCTGTCTAGACAATATTAAAGTGCTTCTTCTTACAGGTCTTCCCTATGCTCTGTGAGATCTTCTCTATCACATCTTTGCTAGCTGATCATTCAGCTATCTAATCACTTGCACATCTAACCATTTCATATTGTTTTATATAGCACTGCCCATGTCTCTATATCTTGTGAAACTATCTTTTTTCTGACTCTGAGAATGCCCGTCTTGGATATTTACAGAATTCTATGGCTCTAATTTGCAATCATAATTTTATAATGATAGAGCCTGATAGAGTCTTGAAGAACTTCTATCCATCTCTCTCATTTGTAGCTAAGGAAAAATGCCCTAGGTAGCAAAGACAGGATTAAAACCCCAATCACTAGATTTCACATTTACAGCTCTTATTAACAGCTTACACTTAGATCCATAAGAGCTGGTGCAAATTAGTTTTCTGCAAATTAGCAATCTTAAAAATATCAGTACTCTCTACAATTCTATATTAGTCAGAGTTCTCCAGAAAAACAGAATCAATAGAATATGTATATATATATATGAAGAGATTTACTACAGGAATTGGCTCATGTAATGATGGAAGTCTAGAAGTCCCATGATCTTCTGTCTACAAGCTGGAGAACCAGGAAATCCAGTGGTGGAATTCAGTCCCACTCAGAAGGCCCGAGAACCAGGGGAGCTGATGGTGTAATTCCCAGACTGAGACGGGTGCACTGGCATGTCACAGAGCAGGCAGGCCAGAGAACCAGGAGCTCCAATGTCCAAAGGGCAGGAGAAGATGGATATTTCAGGTCAAGAAAAGAGAAAGAATTTGTCTTTCCTCCGTCTTTTTGTTCTATCTGGGCCCTCACCCAATTTCATGATGCCCACCCACATTGGTGAGGGGATCTTCTCTATTCAGTCTCCCGTTTCAAATTCTAATCTCTTTCAGAAAGACTCTCACAGACACACCCAAAAGTAGCCTTTTACTAGCTCTCTGGGTATCACTTAGCCTAGTCAAGTTGACCCATAAAATTAACCATCACAACTGCTCAGTGTGATCCAGCAGATCCCAAGACATGTAGATGTTTACACTCTGCTTCAAAACTTGTCCAAATTCCCTGCCTCATCCTTTACCCCCTTGTCCCTCCTTATTTTCTCAGGCATACATGCTTACTTTACTATATCTCTTGAGTCTTGCTTTTGCCTAAAAGCCATCCTTTAAGCATTCCCTCCAATCTGCTACAGCCATCTTAATTCCATCTCCCTCCATTTAAAAGGTTTCTGAGATTCACTTCCCTTAACTTCTCAGAATGGTTAACTTTCTCCATCAGCATTGATGGTATTATGTTTCTGATGATAAAAACCACAAGTTTTTTTAGTACTTTCTATGAGTCAGTCACTGTGGAAGCACTAAGGACATGTATCAGGCACCTCATATGCACCACTTCAGGTCCTCTCTGCCTCACTGGTCTCTTGTCTCAATGCCCATTATGCGACGGGCTATGAATGGACTCTGACTAACTTCATGCGTGTGCACCCTGACAGCACTTTATTTCATACTCATACCATCACTTCTTCCTCAACTAACTATAGGTTTTTTGGGATGGGGACAGGGTCTCTACAATCAAATAATGAAGAAAGGAACTTGAGCCTCTTTGCGTATGTTGGTGGTGGCCAAAAATGGACTACCATTCCATTATATTTCCTTTTAGAATTTCTCTAAAGGGCAATGTTAAGGGAAATTTTATCAGCAGGAAGAAATTAAAGCAGTACACTTGGTCATTTACTTAAAATGGAAGGAGAAGTGATCTGAAATATGGTTATACACGAATTTGTGAACAGTGGGAAATGCCTTGGCTGATTGGTCATGGGTAGAGGAGCAAAGTTGGAGGATTAGAGGTAATGAACTCTTGAGTAGAGATATATAGATGGACTTTGGGAATAAGTATAAAGCATATGGATCTTTGTCTCTCCTGTTAATCTTTACCAAAAAATGTCTACCACAGAGTAAGCTCTCAATAACAAGTTAGGTAGGATGACTTGTCTTGTGCATATAAGCCAGCTTGTTTCTTTTGCTACTCCAGTGTCTAAATGTGTTTGTGCAATGGGACCACGATCAGAGAGGCCATGGGTGAAGGGTGGAAGCTACTCATGGGCTCCTTCTCACCAAGGCCAATCTAGTTACTGCCACTTCTTAATGTCTACCAACAGCAGAGACAGAATGTGAGCCTGTGGTGGAGCACCATTCCTTGAAGCAACTAGCCACTTGGTGGCAGGAAGATTACATTGGACCCCTCTTCCCCTTAGGGAAAAGCAAGGACTCCTTACCAGAATCTAAGAGAGGAATTAGTGAAGAAAAGAATGTGAGAGAAATATTCTGGGTGGTAGTATCAACATGAGGGAAGGCCTATAGGTAAGAGAGCTCATGATTTGTTCCAGGAACTGAAAATATTTTGGGTAAAAATTCAGAAAGGTGGTAAGAGATGAGGCTGGAGAGAGAAGCAAAGGCTAGATCAAGAAACCTTAAACGTTCCTTGAAATCAAAAAGAAATTTTTGAGTCTATTATCACACTGGTAACCTGAAAGAGAGAAATCTCAGTTCTCACTGTGTGTGTGTGTGTGTTTTTAAGTAACATTAAATTTTTAAATAACACATGAGATTTCTGCATCCAGAGGCAAATCTGTTTCCCGCCCTCAAGGCATAAACTCCTTCTTTGCTTATGTCTTCTGCATACCTCTCTCCATAAAAGCAATATTAGAGACCCGAGGAATTTACTAAAGACTTGAAACTTTTATTATGAGTGGCCTCGTAGAATGTCATGGTTGGAAGGCATTTTAAAGAGAATCTAGTTCAAGTTTCTTCTTGATTTTCCTATTTTTTAATCTCAAAAATGCACTCTATTTCTTATAAGAAACATAAAAATAAAATAAAAAGAAATAAATATCAAATTGAAGCTTTCATATAAATTGAGAGTCCTCCAAAACTGAGTTATAAGCATCTATAATTCAGAGATTGGGAACCCAAATGTCTTCAGTTGCCAGACAGGTAAGAAGAATGAGGAAAATGGGATTATTTCACAATGGTAGCAAGTGACGTAGAAATTTTAGTTAACCAAAATGAGCATGCTTTTTTTTAAAGACATTCAAATTCTTTTTTTTTTTTTTTAATTTGAGCTCCATTTCCGTGGGCTCACTTGTAGTTTCTGTTACCTGGTACCAAGCTGCATATAGTTGGTGGTTATCAAACTTAGGTGATCATCAAAATCACTGGGCAGTCTACTAAAAGATTCAAATTTCTGAGTTCTGCCTTAAAGTTCTTATTTTTGTGTGATTTGTTTTAGTTTGTTTTGGTTTTAGAATTTGTCTGTCTCTTTGGTCACAGAAATCACCGATTTAGGTGCATTTATTCAGCAAATGGTTTATGTAATGTCTAACATTTGTCAAAGACTGTTCTAAGTGTTGGAATATAGCAGTGAACAAGCCTGTTTTCCTAATCTCATGAAGCTTACATTCTAAGTAACGTAATAAAGATGGGCAAATCTCTGCTCTTAATGATAACCTGATCAATTCTGTTTACTGTGTTAGCCAAGGACTAATTAAGGTTTAAATTAAAGAAAAGCTACTGATTCAGCTATGATCAAAACAAAATCATAAAAATTACAATATCCTTCCCATCTTTTAATAACTTCTAATATTTAGAAATAATTCTACTGAATAGCCTATTTATACAAGTCAGTTCTATAAATCCAGTTTTACAAAATTATGGGGATGGAATAGCTTGCATAAGGCTTACTCAATTAATATTAAATTATTCATTGAATTTCAATGCTATTCAAAACAGGATGTAAAAACAAATTAAAAATATCTAAGAGATTAGATTGGGCTATTTTCTTTATTCTATGAACTTGATATAGCCTCACTAAATACCTTTCCCTTCCTATAGTACCTCTCAGTGCTGTCTTTTATTTTGTCTTAATTTTTAAGCATATCTTACAGGAAGTAGGTTTATAATCTAGAGTACAAAATAAGCTGTTTAAGACAAGTATTTCATGGCCTCCTGCCCTGATCGAATTTTCCCCAAAAATCTTGCATTTTTTTCCTTTGAGTCTCATCAAATAGCTTCTTTGACTTCCACCCATCCCAGTCTCATCCACTGGGTGGTCAGCATATTGTCTACTTAAAAACAGCTGGGCGGAAAAAAACCACTCTGAATAACCTCCATTTTGATATAAAAAATATAACTCCCAAGAGACTGGAAGCATTGTAGTGCTGACTTGCTGACCTTGGCCAACTGTTGTGGCCACTCACAAATGAACCCACCAATAAGGAAATTAGAAAAACTCTGGAATGTGTTTTCTGGCCAGAATAAACTCAATCTAGAGGGAGGGAACGAGGCTGTCCATTTTATTTTTCAGGGTAATGTCTATCACATAAAAGGCCTGATGAACACTCAGACCCACCAAGATTTTTTTTTTTTTTACATTTTTTGGTTGCACACTAATTTCAGATGGACACTCTTATCCAAGGTTCTTTGTGGGCAAGCAGCTGCACTGTGAAATTAAACAAAATTAAAATGTTTTTCCTTTTGAAGTGGTTAAAACAAGATTCTTCAGATATCAGAAATGGAACCATGGCACATTGGCTAGAAATATTCTCTTATTAGATCCTGTTCTTTCTTTTGTGTTCCATTGTGTCTTATGCAAACATTTTTTTCAGTACCTACTGTGTGAAAGGCGCTAGGTTAAGTGCTTCATTTGTTTATTGTAGAAAAATGAAATCCTTTGCTAGCTGAGTAGTTTACAGCAATTGCAATATCATCAAACTTCTTCCAGGAGATTATTGTGTTTTTCTTTAGGGAAGAGACTTGTCATATAAATTCAAATGTATAATATACTTAAAACAGGGTACTCTATAATCACATATGGGAGAAAAAAATCTGTAGTGTTGCCAGAGTTAATAACTTGTATATTTCACAGGAACAAGTTTGTTTTTAGGCAGCTAAAGCATAACAATTCCTAATGATTTTTCTTTCAAATCTTTCCTCTAAGTATATACATCTGCTCTTTTTGAGATTTAATTGTAGATACCGCCTTCATTGGCCAAAAAGAAAAATATCTGTATTCTCTTCAAAACACGGCTCATTTTGCATTAAGTCAAAGGCCTGACTTCATTTGATCTCAATTCCACATTGCTATTTTTCATACTTTTACTTAAAGGCAATGGGCTTACCAAGTAGAAGTACTAAGTGTTTGGGGTGATGGTGAGCGGCAAATTTCACTGAAACGTCGAGTATAGCATTGGACTGGTGTGCTCCTCTTCCTTATTGAATTGTTTGCCAAAGAAATCCAATCCATGATAAATAGACAAATGTCTGAGATCGTTGTGGCTCAGTCTCTGATGAGGCAGCTGCTTCCATGCTGTGTTTGTTGTTCCGGGATATTGTAAATAGTAATATTTTATAAGCTCTGGTGCAGTTTAGAAATGAATCTCATAAACATAATTCACAATTTCCAAGTTTTCAAAAGCATATCGCCGGAAAGAATCTTACTCTTGGTCAGCCTGTGAATTTGGCTCTCAGCTCCAGTTGCTGTGATGGGCAGAGGAAATTTGGGATGTGCAAAGTCTCAACTACTCTGTCTTTCTGAAAGATGGAGGAAGTTTGAGTTTACATAACCAAACATAATTCTTAGTGACTTAAAATGACAGAACAGAAAAGAGTAACTGTATTTAAAATTTATAAAATGTGTCATAGCAGAAATTAAGGAAACCAGTTTGAAAGGATAGGTTTAAAAAAAACCCACAGTGTTGATTATTAAAAAGCCACCATAATTATTTATTTTTCTTTTCTAGCAGAAACAAAGGACGTTATATCATATTGCATACAAAGCATCAATTGAAGGTATTCTGCTAAAACAGTAAACACATCAAATCGTATTGTTTTTGAATCCTCACCCTCCTTTGGCAAGTTTTTGGATCTGATCTCTATCCGTAGTCCCCAGCCCCCATCCGTGCTTATTTCTATCTTCAATGGACCAAGCCTCCCATGCACTTTCTCCAGTCTTTCTTTCTCTCTCATAACTAGCAAGTCTGCTTGGAAGGTGGAGCCTCTTCTGCCCACTAATCACTTAGGCTTGCTTTGAAAAGAAGTACCTACCCATATAGGATGCTTGTCCGTCCACCAATTTCCTAGAAGTGCAACAAAAAATAAAGATGCCAACTCCCTTTTTATATACTGGAGATTGACTCGGTTAATTTTATTGTCTATTTTAGTGGATATACAAGCAAATGGAATAAGGATGGAAATAAATCCACATCTTAAATCTTAAATATATGGCAACCAATAAAAACATATTGATTAATACATGGCTAAAACAGACACTATACAAGACTAATAAAGTAGATGAAAATATTTTGTAAATTCTATAGCACTGTACACACATTACTCTGATTGTTTTTCCTTTAAGACACTGCACTGAGAGTGAATTAAATAAGATGCCAATTGCCTATTAAAAATGTAGCCTTAATTAGAGTTAGGAACCCCCCTCTTTTTATTAAAGGGCAATAATGATGGAAAGACCTGCTACATGTGGGATCTTTCTTTTCTTTATCCTAAGTCGGTGATGCTATTTGGGTAATAACTGATGAAAGGACTAGGGTGCCAACCAATTTGCAGTTAAGTGGCTAATTAAGACCCAAAGCAAAGCTGCCAGGAGGTTGGGTCTCTTAGCTTTAAAATGACACATAAAAGCAATTAGAATGGGGCTGGCTTTGCTAGGACATATTTAAATTTGGACAAAACTTTGGGCCAGTTATTATTTTACGTTAATATATTCCTCTGTAAGACAGTATCAGAGAGAAAAGGGAATCATTTAGGACATAAGAAATAAATTAGAATCTTACTTGGATTCGTTGAACTTCAGAGGTGAATAAAATGCAAAACTATAAAATCGTTTCTGTGTTTGCAGTCATAACAGGGGTACTATATGTAATTAAATTTTCTAGTCTCAGAGGAAAAGAGAATAGGTGCATGAAGCACACTGTTATCCATAGGAGAAAATCTTTTAATTCTTGGGTGTGTTGTCACCTGTCTGTCATATTGCATGAGTGTGACACCTAGCCCAGAATGGCAAGACTTTTAAAATTGTGATATTTCAACCTGGGACAATTCGGTGTTATATTTAAATATAGCTGCTCTAATAGCACGGGTCGGGGGGCAGGAAACAGATTCATTCTGGGTTTAGAAAAAAGGTTCGAAGTTGATGAGGAAAAGTAGAGAGAATTGGAAAAGATGGAAATTAGAACACAAATTATCCACATATAAGGGTGTGGTGGTAGGGGAGAGTAGACGACTTTTAAAATCATGGCTCCAGCGGTATCTTAGAGTTGTGGGGAAGCACAGTCCATTTATACCTTGCTCTTGTGATTTATGATGTCACCATTAAACCCCCTGATGGCATTATATCCTTGTAATTTGCAGTTGCCTAGCATTTTTTCTATATACAACTCAATAACTCATTGTGTAGCTATTTCACACACACATAAACACACACATTAGTGTGAATATGTGTGTGCTGAATCTGTCATCAGTGGAAACTATGATTTTTGATGTAATAATAAGTTGGGTTAATAAAAGGCAAGAAATCATGGACGGAGTGTATAGTCACTGTATCACCAGCTTTGTCATGGGGCATTGTAAAGAGACACAGCACTGCATGTTACTATAACCAGATTTCTCTTCGATTTTTTATATATTCTTTTTAAGAATTAAAGAAGCTAAACTGTTTGTAGAGTCAGTCAAAAGTCATTATTGAAGGAGATGGATGAGATTGCACAGAAATAAAGAAGGAAATGTACTCAATTCACCTCAAAGTTATAGAAATAAGATTAGACAATAGGATTCGAAATATCGAACCTAAATTCTCCTGCCCACAAGATACGTGGTTGGATCTCCTCACCGTCCAGGGAATCTCTGCTTCCTTCCAGAGAGTCTGGTCCTGGCCAGTAACCGTGACACCATAAATCTGGGAAAGAGAAGGTTTGGGAACCTTTGTGTGAAGACTATAATACAACTAGTCATTAGCATTTCTGTGGGGGTGAGAGGCGGTGTTCCGACATCTCTTATGCTGGCTTTTAAACTGACTTCTGTAATTATTCTCCAACGGAAACATGAATGCCAGCGACTTTCTAGGGAGTTATTTTTATTTCTATTTGAATATTTTAGCTACAATGCTGGATATGCACTGCTGGATCTCTGAGAATGCTGTTCTAAAACGCTCTATTTATAAAATGACCAAAGAGCACATGCTGCCTGGATTAAATTTATCCCAAGATGAGAGGTTTGATCTCTAATCATGTGTCCATTGACTAATCTGGGCACATCTTGTGCAGGTTTGATGGCTGAGATGCAACAGACTAAAGCGATCCAGATCCTGAGGGGAAGCCTTTGTCCCTGCCTTTGCCTTCCTGAAACATGGAGATCATGAACGTGGCTGCTCCAAATTCATCTCTCATTAGAGTAACATCCTCATGGAATGACACTGCTAGTTTGATATGAGAAAAGATAGGGTGCTCTTTTTAAAGCACTATAATATGTAAGATCACAAGATTATGTAGGTTTTCAGGAAAATATTTTTTAAAGATTTAGGCTAGCTATTCCACAATGTGCTTAAAGCCCACACCAAGCATAATTCTACAGAGCACTGGTTTCTGTGGAATTGTGTTCTCGCCTATTCTGTGGCTCATGTCACGTGATAATATCATTTTCACATGAATCTCATGTACTAGACTGTAAGCTCCTTGAAAAAAAGGACACACAACTTCCAGCACATTGTATTTACTCAATATACCGTAAGAAAGATTGACTCCTACTCTGTGTTTAAGACACTTAGTGGTGAGCGATATATCCTGTTACCTGCAGTAACTTCTTCCGTGCGACTGCCTTTCTTTACATTAGAGTTTAGATGTAAAAGTCAAAACTGAGATTAGACCCTGTGAATTGCAGACCTGCCTTCCATGAAGCGAAGAAGTCAGTAAGAAGGATAACCATAACAGGCTCACTATCGCAACTTTTCTGTTTGGAAGCTTTTAATGCCAGCAAAGAAAAATTAATGAATGAGACACTCTTAAGAAATAGAATTTTGGAGTGAGCATAGAATCATTTGCCTTTCTACTTTACTTACCAGGGCCTATCAAAAATTGTAAGCAGCTTTACTGCTACCTACATTTTCTCCCATGGGTTATTTTCTTTTCTAGTAAGAAATTCTTTAGTACCCAGGGAGTTCAACATTCTGTTGAAAAGAGAGTTCTTAGCATCTTCTAAGATTCTAAGTCTTACTGCAATGTTTTTCTTGATCTTGTAATTTTTAATTGCCACCTGTATAGTCAAATCTCTCATGATATATTTATTTTAGTGATATTTCTATGTTTATGCATATTTGAGTACAGATGTTGTGTAATAAGAATCTTATTCTGAAGCACTTTCCACCTCATTCTGCTATATTACCTAATACTTTTTAGAAGCTATCCAAACTTTTGGCCTTTTCTAATTCTCATCGCAATACAAAATCATAATAGTAGCTAAAGAAGAAGGGAGAATCAAAGACATGCCACGCCCTGTTTTGTGTTCCTTTCCCCTGGGGCTTATATAAGCATTATCTTTCCAATGTCCAGCCAACATTTTAGAGGTGTGTGAGAATGTCCACCCTAAACTGAGATCTTTTTAAACACATTTTATGAATGCATTCAATATTTCTTCACTAATGAAAAGTATGCTTTACAGTTATTGTCAAAGGCATAAAAATTTATTTCCATGATTTTTAAATGGAGAGATGATTCCATTATAACGTGGTCTTCTCTTGAAATTAGTACATAATCAGAGAGGTCTTATTTATTTGCCAATTTTTTTCCTCTCTTACTTTTGATAAAAAATCATAGACAATGGTCTTTGAAACTTTGCTAATTCCAGTTGTCCAATATCTTATTGGCCTCGCTCAGGGTGGGAGTAGCTTTTGGAAATGGTATGTTGTTCTTCAATATCATGGTGATGTGTTATCTGAAAGCTGACATGGTTTTAACAGTTTGGCGTTTTAAAGAGAGTTGCCAGAATAGATACAGCGTACGGAGATGTGAGTGAGTGAGTGTGTGTGTGCACATGTGTGTGTAATCCTAAAATGAAGAAACATCTATTCTGGTAATAGCTGTGTACTTGGGCCCATCTACAGTTTGGTTGTACATCAGTTATGATGTGTCTCTTTCTAACAGGAAGAATACCGATCTTGATGAATAGCTAAAAGGTGAGATCATTCTTAAAGGTGTGAATGATTAATAATGGCCATGCATAGATTTTTTTCCAAGAGCGTAAATAAAATATATCATTCACATGAAGGGCAGAAGTTTGGCAGAATGATTCATAGTGCATTTGAAAGCATAAAAGTCAAAGCGAGGGTCTCTTCTAAGCATGTCAAAGAGGAAGCCGGTTTACCCATTTGAAATATTCTAGTGGATGTTGAAATATTTGAGTGGGTGTATAGAAATCTTATGCCTTAATGGGATACTGGAGACTAAGCTAATATTTTTAATTACCACCAATTAAATAAAATCAAAAATGTATCCTTTAGTAGCTAAAAAGTAATACTATGGCAGGGATAAGTGGATAAACGATAAAGGTGGCACTTCTGTACTATGACACTTGGACCTTGCACTTCAATCCAACCAAAATTTGTTATATAACCTTTAGATGGGAAGTTCCTTGGGAAGCTGCTGTATTAGCATAAAGCTTGGCTCTAACATGGTCATCATTCCCACCAAAGTATGTGAGGCCCTATTAAATTGTTAACTAATGCAACAAGACTGACAAAGTTGTCATTTGAAGACAGAGGAATTATTCCAGTGGTGATATCTAAGTATAAAAACAAGCAGCCTATATGGTCTTTGTTTATTCTCTGCCAAAGGTCTAGAGCTCAGGATATTTTCACCATGCATAAGAAAACAAGCTTGATGGTGATACAATGGTGCATGTCTTGCTCTCCTATGGCCCAGTTTCACAGAGACGGTGCGTGTCACAGAAAGGAAAAGTCTCAAGCCAGCAGCCAGGGTAGGATTCAGCTTTTCTTCCACAAGTCACAAATGAATGAAGGAGCATTAGTTGTGCCTACGTAGCATAAAGTGAAGGTGCAAAGGCAGATGACTGTCATCATAAACTGTGTAAAAGGAAACGTTGATGACTATCTAGGATCAAATGCCTATGTCCACTGGAGATAAAAACACAAGTCATCGTTTAAGAATTAAGACTTAAAGTCACTGAATCAATTGACTTAGTGGTCTACAAGGGATTCCACAAATGCTGTTTTCCTCATTTGATGCCTCTCCCTGAGAGGACATAGGGTGTGTATCCTGGGCACCATGGAAGGCACAGTGACATTCTTTCTCTGCACTTATCGTGTGTTCTTTGGCTGCCAACGTTCCCTTCAAGTTAGGGCTTGTGTAAACAAGCCAAGCAGAAGACCTATTGATAGATGGAGTTCTGACAAATACACTGACAGGATCAGAAGCACCACTTTTGAATGTGAGGAGCAAAACAGAAAATACCAAAAAATCATGTCATAGGTGAGACTTTGCTATATCAAGGTCTTCATAGTATCTTTGGAAACTAGACTCCCTTTGAGAAAATCTAAGATAATGATATGCTTTACTGACTTGAATAAAGCTGGGTCTGCCCTCCCATTCCTCTAAGTCTTTCCTCTCTTAAAATAAACATTTTGAGGATCATTCTGCCTCTGACTGTGCGGGTGTGGATAGGTGTGTACATTACAGGCATAGATCTTCTGAATATCTTGGGCTTCTTGGGGTAGTAAGATTCAATATTGGTTCGGCTCTACTATATATACATTTCAGGATTTGGGAATCTTTGGATAAATGTGGAACACGTTGCTTATAACACATATTCAAACACAGAATTCAAAGGTGTGTCTCCAGAATAGAAATATTTAAATAATTGTCTGTATCTGGTAAGTACTGTAGTGAGACACTATCACGTGTTGTACTGTAAGTTCTAACTCTGAGTTATAATGTCTCAAGGTAAGTAAAATAAAGGCATCAAATGGCTCAGAGAAATCAGGACTGGACAGGTAATGGTTAGGGAGGTGGATAATGGTTGATGTATTAAAAGGCTACAATATATTACTCCTCTCCAAAGTTCTGTTTTAGGATATGTTTATTTGGGGATTTCATAAAGACACATTTATGCTTTCACTCAGCAAATCTTAATGAGAGCACGCTAATCTGAAAGACAAATGACATTTCAATATAATGTGGGTCATACATAAATAATCATATTGTGTGGGGCCGGCCTGGTGGCATAGTGGTTAAGTTTGTGCACTCCGCTTCAGCGGCCCAGGGTTCTCAGGTTAGGATCCTGGGTGCAGACCTACACACCACTCATCAAGCCCTGCTGAGGCTGAGGCATCCCACATACAAAGTAGAGGAAGATTGGCACAGATGCCAGCTCAGCGATGATCTTCCTTAAGCAAAAAGAGAAAGATTGGCAACAGATGTTAGCTCAGGCACAGTCTTCCTCACCAAAAAATAAATAAGTAAATAAAAACAAAATTACCACATTGTGGTCTATGGGAAAATAAAATATACTAACCAGTCATCAATCAGACAATTATTAAACAACTACTTGAAACTTTATCAACAAATTTGGCTTTTTTCTCTTGACTTTGGCTCCAGAAGGGGAGGGTGAGCAAGTCATTTCCTCCTTTGTCTTTCCCATTTGCTGCCTTGGGAGTGAAGGAATCTATGTGACTGTCTTCCTCGTCCGTGTGGCCTGGGTGATCAGAGATTCTGCTGATTCTCCAAACTGTTGCCTATAGGGATCCTTCCTAAGTTTCCCTTTCGCTATTCCTTAAAGATCAGACAGCAAGTGGCTGCCACTAACCATACAGTGAGTTCAGAGATAACTGTGCCTTTTTCCTCTCACACTGGCTCTTGTCATGGCCAAGTGGCAAAGTGAGACACATGAGACACATGGAATAAGAACTAGATGACAACCAAATGGCATATATATATATATATATATATATTTGCAACATGAGGGAAAATCAAATAATTGAAGTGGTAAGACACACGACCATACTTCCTTTGGGTTTTCCCAAAGGGCACATTCTCTAAAATCTACCTCTGATTTCATGCCTTCTGTGATAACATAGAGGTTCTTCTGTGTGTTTTTATTTTCCTGTTCTATCTTGCTCCGACTATCGCCATTTCTGTCCCGCCCAATTCCTCAACTCTTCAGGATCTGGGAAAACCCCAGGTTTGCTTGGGCAGAAGACTTTGTATGCTGAGGCCCCTGACTATGTAGTCACTATGGATTTTAGATTTAGAATATGATCATTATTCTTTTTTAATTTTCTTTTACTTCCCCATTCTTCCTTCATTACCACAGTACCATTTCAGATTAGCTCTCATTTAAGAGCCAACTAGCTCCATAACAGCAAGTCAATGAGTTGCTCACCGAATGACCAGCAAAGAGACAATCTGGTAAAACAATAGTATAAGGAATTAGTCTCTTTCCACTAGAATCTGCCCAGGTCTAGTCATCAATACAATATTTTGCACAAAAGAAGAAAACCGTTATTTCTTAGAGTTGCAATTAGCACCTCCATTCAGAATGTAGTCATACTTTAATTTTAATTGCTTGTTTTAAATGCATTTTGTTTGAATTCTTTGACTCAAAATATACACAATCAGGCTAAATAGGTGTTTTAGTGAGAAGAGTGTTTACAGAACAATTCAGGTGAGGTATTCCCAGATTGACTGGATGCAGTTTTAATGACACTATCATCCTCAGGTGTGTGCTAACTCTTACTACAGTCCACTGATTTATTTATCAACATCATAGAGGGCAGGAGTATTTTTTCCTCCTCACTTTAAATATTTTATAGTGACTATTTGAAACCACTAAAAAAAAAGAAGAAGAAATACTCCAGTGAAAAATAATAAAATCACAAGAATGCATTTTAATGATGCTAAACTCTGCTTCAATTAAAATTAGTCCCTTTTACTTCCAACTCACAAGCCTCCTTTGGTGTCATCATGCTCCAACATACTTTTCAGTAAGTTCCAAAGAACCCATAAGGTATTAAAATTCCAGAAAAATTCTTTGTTGGAGACCAAATGTAAATAGATATATGTTCAGCATCTGAATGTTACAGAAAACTTCTCCAAAATGGCCCATATGTTCTTCTAGAAAAAGCAGCAGTCCTGACAGTGAGCCATGAAATATTCTGGAGGCAAATGGCAGAGTGCCAGTGTCTTAAGGGGCAGCATTTTCCACTTTAAATAACAGACAAAATAAAGCTTTAAAATGTTCTTGATGATGTATGATTCAGTAAACCCTTCAAGGCGATATAAGGAAAACCTTTTCTTCTTAAGACTGATGTTAGGAAGAAATAGACAAAAATTAAGAATTGCTCTGCCAGGCAGCATAAAGAATCAATTGGTGTCTTTCTGAAATTCGATGAATCGATAGACTGTTAGGAACCAGGCCACACACAGTGAAAGTGATTCTTTATAAGTACTAGATACCAGAGATAGCACAAAGCCCTTCAGAGAGCACTGAGTACAAGCATGTATTAAAAGAAACTAAACTGTGTCCTAGCAGGAAATGAAAACAGCTTATTTTTTAATAGGCATTTGCAAACGGGGACAATTGGCAAGAGTAAACCAAAGCTTAATTGAAAGATAAGCAATTTACAGGTAAATATCAAACTTCATTTTTTCGTTTCTTGTTTGATTTTTGTCATTTCTAGTTCACTTACCCTGTCTCTAAAAATGGCAAAATCTCTGTCATAAAATAATTTGGATTTAATTGACATTCCCCAAGGCAAGCAAGCTGTAAGTATAATAATTCTTTGGAAAGCAAACACTCTTTGATGACTACAAGAATCAAGCATGAACAGTGAATTTTTCTTGGTCATTTTACGAGAGTCTATCCATCTTTAGGTGCCCTATGACACAAAAAATAAAATGTATAAAATAGTCCTTTAAAATTTTAAATAATTAGTGGGGTAGCTGGGTACCCAAAAAATATTCTTTACATTATGTTGGAAGAAACATTAGATTGAACCATTTATTTTATCCATGTGTTTGTTTATCTTCCACATATGAGTAAAATCATACAGTATTTGTCTTTTCCTGTCTGTCTTATTTCGTTTAGCCTAATACCCTCAAGGCCCATGCATGTTGTCACAATTGACACAATTTTATCTTTTTTTTAATGGCTGATTAGTATTTCATTATATATATATATATATATATATATATATATATATATGTATGTATATACCACATCTTCTTTATCCATTCATCCATTGATGGGCACTTGAGTTGCTTCCACATCTTGGGTATGATGAATAACACTGTGAAGAACATAGAAATGTATAACTCTCTTTGTATTGCTGATTTAAAGTTCTTTGGATAAATATCCAGTCGTGACATAGCTGGATCATACGGTATTTCTATTTTTAAGTTTTGAGAAATCTCCATACTATTTTCCATAGTTATAAACAATTGATTTAAAATGTATCACAAAATTCATGGGCCTATGAGAGGTAGAAATGAAGACTTAGAATACTGGGGAGAGAAGAATTCTGTTATATATTTGTTTATTGCTCAATCAATGCATATGAAGACTCTTCTTAGTGCCCAAGCACCGTCTCTTCCTGTTCAGGTCCAGGAACAATTTCTTCATGTTACTTATTGCCTAAGGTGCCATTTCCTAAATAATTTCATACCTCACATGACATGGAAAAAGTAGCAATGCCATTATTATTCACAAAGCCACAGCTCTTCAGAACGTTTGTACTGAAACAATGCAGCTCTTCTTGCCATTACAGTTCGCTAGTACCATTTATTTACTTACATCATTACTCACGGTGCTGCATCACCCAATGCCTTGAAAGGACTCCATCAAAGGTTATAACTGTTCTTCATTGATGACGACCATAAATAAATGCAAGTCTTACCCAAGAATGAAGGAAAGTGTGAGTTATTATTCATTTTCTGTCATTTTAATTTACCATACAGAATTTTATAGCTTAAACTTAGAATAACACATTTTTCCAAACATGTCTTCCTTCAAAATCTTTAACCCAAATCATTGCATTCCTAGAATGTAATACTTTTCAATGTTGACCACACCCCTGCCCTCCACACACCGCCACCAGTGTGTGGCTCCATAGCTGAGTAAGAATGGTCCATTCATACAAAGAACGTCCATCCCATTTCCAGCAAAGCTTAAAACTAACCCAGGAGGGTATGTCACCACATCAATCATAGGCAAGAAAGAACTTTGATCAGAAAATCTGATTAGTATCATGGAGCATCGGTCTGGAAAACTCTGAGGAGATAGGTGCAGCAGGTCCCAGAGATCTGCCTGAGGCAGTGCAAAGCCTGTGGCAGGAGCAGGATAACTGCCTAAGGTTACAATGCAGGGAAGGGGCAAATGAAATAAACAGTGTCTGCTGCTGCCCCTGCCACCATCTGATGCATACCATCAGATGAGATACATGATCTGAACACAGGGAGGTGAAAACTGACCTTGTGGCCCCCATATATGGCTCAAGCCCAAGGGTTAGTGGCCCAGAGCCATGAACTCATCTTGTGAACAGAGTGAGTGAGATTCACCCAAAATCAACATGTCAACCCTATTCTTTTAGCTCAAACTCATGTGATCCTATGAAAGAAATATTATGATCTGAAATCAGGATGCCTGGTTTGGATGGCACTCCTGGATTCTGTAGGTCCTAGCCCCCAGAGAGGATCGTAAAAATTTTGGTGGAAGACATTCAAAAGTGCAGAGCTCCCTAAGATAAGGGTCAAAAGCAGAGGCCCTTGCTGATACTGTGTTTTTCTCCAGTTTCTAAAGAGCTCTTAGATACAAGCCCTGTCTTCCTATAGCAATAACACACAGCCCTTTCCAAATTTTCAGTGATTGTATTTTCAAATATATTACCAGAGAGTAGTAGGCTACCCAGTAATATTAGAATAGCCTTGCAGGAAAGGATCATGTCTTACGTTTCTGCTCTGTTCTATGAAACCTGGCCCAGGGCTAGTCACATGAAAGTCAACAAATATTTCTTGGTTAACTGTACAACTGCTAAACAAGAGAAGTCAAGAGTCGTTGATATTATAAAAGTAGTTGTTACCAGAAAATAAACTCATAGTAAGAGCATTCATTCTTCATCATGAAGATTTCAACCTTAACAAAATAATGCCATACCCCAATCCTTTGGCTGGAGTTAAAGCACAGGGGGGATAGTACATTTTCTAAAATTTTTCACCAAATTAAGTCCCTGATATTGTTTTGCTTCTCTGTCTCAATTTTCATTATTGAGAAAGTGCGTGTCATCTTCTTCCTTTTTCACTAAAATGGAAGTAGAAAATTTGATTTTATGTTGAATTTAATAACAACCTTTCTCTATGACTAACCCTACACCAAAATGATCTACTACCTAGACCTCAAGTATTGCTTTTTATGTATGGTCTATACCACATTGATTCACATCTGTATGCGTGTGAATGTGCAAGAGCATTGTGTGTGCATATGTATAGCATATATTATTTAGATACTTATACATGTATGTCCCATCACCACAAGAGAATTACATCCTTTATGCTAATGAATGTGTTTCTTATAGAACACGAAGAACTTTGCCAGACAGAGTAGGATTTGAGAAAAGTTTCCTACATTTGACTAATGTTTGATCCCACCATTCTAGATCTGGCCTTAAAAATCCTTTGGGAACCTTGATGTTCATTAAAATATAAATAAGATTTAAGAGTAATGCACATCAATAATTAAACAATATCACATTTAAGCAAATCTGTGATAATAGATGAAATAGATTAAGAAATTAAACTTGTATGGATTTCCCAGATGATGTAGGTACAGGTCCCAGGTGATGTATTTGCTTCCTGACAATTCTTCCCCAACACAAACCAAAATCATGACCAATTACCACTGCCTACCACTACTATACTAGTACAACCAAACATGCTGGATTACTAAGTCATGCGGGGAACTGACACCATGCGTTATTCGTATTTCTATCCTCTAGTAAATAGCTCATAGTAGTGCTCAATAAATATTTATTGGGGAGAAAAAATGAAAATTTACATTGATTCGCCTTCTTAAACTGATCCAGTCAAATCTGCGTCAACACGTGAAAGCTAATAATGTAATTTCCATTCTTCCACAAATTTTACCAGAAGTTACATGGCAATAATAATTACCTTGCCAAAGTTGTGAATATTATGCAGGAAATCTGTTCCCTGGTTACAAGGCTGCACAGCTCACTTTTCTTATTCTTCTCAAGGGAAGCTAAGCAAGAAGATATAGGTGGCTTTTCTATTCAATCATCACTGTGAGAAAAAAACAATACAATCATGTGAATCTTCATTTATGAAAATATTACATTAAGACAAAACAGGAATAAATGACCTTATTATTTAAAAAAAAGAAAAGAGATGAATATGGCACACTGGAAAATGCATGGGTGAAGAGAAAAAAATAAAGCGAAAAGGCAAAATTTACAGTTCGTGGTAAAATATTAAGTGACAAAAGTCCTCAGCATTATCAATAATAAGTGCTTAGAAAATGGCTACAGGATAGTTCAGATGATAAGACATTGTCATATGCTTTTAAAAATTTAGAATGTCTTTTGAAATATGGTAATGTATATCTTCTTCAAGTTTAAGCTACATAAGCATGTGGAATATAGAATACTAGGGCTTGCAAAATAAAATAAAGAGCCACTAAATAAAAAGATATTTTTAGTCCTTATTTCCAGTTCAAAATAAGATAATCTTCCATAGCCTTACCACCAAGTGGATTCTGAAACGTAATTATTTTGCATGCTCAGTTCAGGTTCTTGATTCCAATGCAGGACGTTACTACAGTTTTTAGAGTAAAGAGCCAAGATACATAAACTTTATTGTTACTGTCACCCATTTGACAAGATAGTGTCCCAAATGCATGGACATTGGCCATTCAGATGGAAAACAAAAGCCTGTTAATCAACTGGCTAATTGTGCTCAGATATGAAGTAAGATTCCCAGCAGTGAAGCTTCCTCACATTTCCATTTCTCACCTAAACTAGAAACTATCTTCGAACAGGACCATTTCCAGCATCCAAGTGTTTATCATAATGAAGCACATCTGCCACAGATGACTGCTGACCTTTCAACTTCGATCAGCACTTTGGCAGCTGGCACAGTCATCGGAAAAGGAGATGGATGCAAGTTTCCTGGCGCTGTCCTCTTCCTTTTATTTGTATGGCTTAACTCTGAAATGAGGAAATAACCAAGTAAAGCCAAAACACTGAAAATATTCCTTACACAAAATGAGTCTAGTGAACACATTTACTTCTCATCAAATTTTCTGGATTTGAGGAAGACTGGGGTTTTGCTGTTGTTAACTCATTTTATTAGGTTTTTTTTTCAAACTTAGCAGGTGGAAAGGAGTATTCATTGCATAATTTTAAAAAAGTGGTTACTAAACTTAATTTAGCCTATTCGATATCTGCTAGATCACCCAAGAATCACCAAAGATTCTTACTTTACCAATGGGAAGAGATTCAAATGTAGGGCTTCCTCTTTCCTCTGTGGAGCTTTTGGACAAGCTGGACGATCAGTAAAAGGCAAATTAAAAAAGTCAAAAGTAGACACCTCCCCATCCCCGCATGAGTGAGGAAGTCTTAACTCTGATAACAAACCACTACTAAAAATAATTACAATTGACTGAATACCTTTAATAGATACTGCACCAAGAGCACTAAGACGTACATTTCTATTACTGTGTGGGCTTTCCAGCTTGTGCGCATCCACAGTGCACACAGAACACAGGTCTTACAAGGTGGCCTCTGGATGGGAGCTGCTTAGCTAGTTTTGAGTTCTGCTGGGCATCAGAATAATGACTGCATTCATGGATACATGTAGCCCAGTCATACAATTTCAATAAATATTAATATCATGTCTTTCTCCATCCTCCCCCTTTTCCTACCTATCAGCATGTATCTGACTATTTAGTTGTCCAAGGTATTAGTCGGCCCTTCTAACAAGTGAAGCCGTGTGAAAGCTATTCCTCGTGCTTCAGGAATTGTCATCTAACTAGAGTCTGATAAATGGATGGCTGCTTGGCATTCATGCTCCTTCCTAATGACCCCCTCCCCCCAAGTCCCTTTTTGAAAATCTCCTCCCTCTCCTCATGTGTGAATTCCATGCCACTCCCTGTTCCTTCCTTTCTAGAAAGGTGAGGAAGGTCAAATCATTTTTCTGGACCACTAGTAGAGTAGGAGGTGCTACCGATGGCCTAAATCTGTCAATTGGATCTTAACTTCTAAGACATTGGGAAGGACTTATGTGACTCAAGAACAACTGTCACTATGATGATATTCTGACCACTCTGTTCCAGCTGTTAGAAAATTATGGTGGTTCTTACTTCCTAAATCCTGTCCTTCCTGAATTCTCTTGGATCATGGTCCGAAGCCTGGTCTACTAGCAGCCTGTTAATTGTGTGAGCCTCCACCCCACCTCAATATGTTTCCAGTAAATTTCTTTGCACTTTTGTTAACCAGAGTTGGTACCTGTTGCTTACAGGGAAGAGCCATTACTGATACATAACGTATGTAATTGTGAAAGGTAGTTTATAATGTGGGATAACATATGCGATATTGGGAATGGAGCAGACAAAAACCCCAATATATTTAAGGAAAGTGGAAAGGGTGGTAGCCTCAGCTAATCAGAAAAAGATAATAGAGATAGTGACACTTAGAGAAGAGCAGGGGTTCAGTAGGTATAGTAGGATGAAAAACAACCCTGTAGGCAGAGAGACGGGGCAAATACATACTCAGGGGACAATGACTAGATCAACTTAGATGGAGTGTGGATTGCCTTAGAGTGTTGTTCCTGCAACAAACATTTATTTAGTGCCTTCTACTGTTGGTCACTGCTGGAACACAAAGAGAATATGTTAAGGTCAGTTACCTGCCCCTGGAAGCATGAGGGCCAGTCATCTCAAGTAGAGAGGGGTACTCTTGGAGTGGGTTAATAAAAGATTTTTGACTACTGCCCAAAGCTACTCTGTGAGGAAATAGTGTCTTCCCCAAAGTAAATTTTCGATGCTACCAATGCATTATTTACAGGTAGAAAAAGGAAAATAAATCTAGATTTAAATAAATGCATTTAAAACTGTATTGAGCAGACGTTTGAAACCTTCAAGGGTAGCACCCTATGAAAATTGTGAGAATTTCTAGCTTCCATTGATTCTCACTTTAACACTTGGAGTAAGTGTAAAAGCATTCGTAAAAAAAAATACATAACCTATATGTGAAGGAAAATTTAATTTTACAATTGTGATTGCTTTATATAATTCTCTGAAAAATTGTTACTCATACCTCTGCTTCTTTCTGACAGACATTGCTAGTTTTTATCATTTTTTCTTTGTAGGGCACAGGGAACGCAAAGTTGATTTATACAGGCCATCTTATTGTGAACACAGTTTATAACTTCTTTCTGTATCTTGGTATAGTATGAGTATTTAAAATTCTAATAAGTGTAAAAAGCAACTTTCTACTTGGTAAACACACTGAACCTTCCCACTGGAGGAACCTGGGTGCAAACAGCCATATGTAACATAGTAGAACAGCTTTCCTGTCTGACATAGTCAAGAAGATGCACACATTCAAGCATCTCATCAAGTTTGAAGTATAGACTCCCGCATAGACTGCCTCTGCACAATCCCCAGGGGTGCTGATCAAGAATAACTGCTCCATTTCACCTTAACTTAGAACAATTGTCAATAGTGATGATTTTTCATGGTTGGAATTAAGCAATGATGGCCATCTGGATATAACATAATTTATTTAATCAATCTTTTACAGTTCATATTTAGGTTGATTCCATTTTAATTACCTGGATTATCTGATTATTTATTTTGGATAAATCCCAAGCAGTAGAATCATTAGTATATACACATTTTCAAGGTTTTTGACCTACAGGGCATTTGTTTGGTTTTTTTCTTCAGGAAAACTCTACCAATTTATACTCAAACAGCACTGTATAAGTCACTGTGACATTGCCCTCTAAACTTAAGTCCTGGAGCCCAGGGGGAGGAAGAACACGGGTTGGTCATTCCAGTTGTTGCGTGAATGTCTAATCTGAAATCAGATTCTCAGTCATTCTCAGTCAGAAAGTGATAAAATAAAGTTTATATTGCAAGGTTTTCAAATCATTCTTTCAGTATTTGTTATATTATTAAGATACAACGTCTCCTTCATAAATTTTAAATGTTATAAATAGAAAGTAATAAACCTTCCTAAAATATCGTCACAGAATTTCACTTCCGAACATGAGTTTCTCCATTCAGCTTCTATCCATCTGTCTGTCCATCTTTCTCTCTCTTTCTCTCTCTCTCTCTCTGTCTCTCTGTCTAGCTATCTATCTATCCATCTATGCAAAGGGGAAGTCAGTTTTCGGACATCTTCCACCTGTGTTCATCCTCATATCTATGTCTTTGCTCATTTCATTTCTCTTCCAACAAGGCTCTTTCTCCTCTTCCAGACCTATTCCAAACCTCTCTTCCTTCAATCGAGAATACAGTGCCTACCTCTGCCGTGCCGCCTCCCTGGCTGCCTGACTCACAGTAATCATTTGCTCCACTCCTCAGCCCTGACACTGCATCATTATAACCTAGAGGATCCATATTGGCTACAATACAGTCACTAATGTACTTCAGCTGAGTAGATTTCAGAGGGAAAGCTTGCATCACCTACTATTGAAGACTGACTGTCAGCTGGGTATTTCCCTTCTCTCGAACACCTTGCTTGTTGTCATTAGGAAAGGAAATTAACAGTCTTCATAGAAATAAATAGCTCAGAAAAATAATCATCTTATTCATAAAATATATGAACTTTTCTGTTATTTCACCATGATGGTGATCTACATAGAGTTCTATACTTGTAAGACTCTGAGTTTTTCCTTGAATTCTCATTAGGAATTGTCAAGACATGACTGACCTATAGGTCACTATTTTTTTTCAATAATTGAAATTCCTCAATTGTATAGTGGGTATCTTGTTTAATATAAGTGAAATGAAGAATTAAGTATCTTCATTTCGAAAAGACTCTAGTATGAAGTAGTTACTACTCCCAACATAATTCTTCCTACTTTCCCACTATCCTCACACACACAGACACACATACTTGCACACAAGCCACAAATAAGCCTTTTGTTTAAAATAATAATTATTCTATTATCATTAAGAAAAATTTTTCATGCAACTACTGAGTAGTAATCTTTAATTTGGGGTCATTTGAGGCATCCTCCCCCACAAAAAAAGAAACTGGTTCTTTAAACGTGCATACATTTAATTTCATTTGTTAAGACTTGAAACTTGGTCTCCCGTTTCTTTTCAAATTAATTCTTTGTCTCATATCACTATCCTACATAACTTTCATGCGTAGGTATTTTCTAATCACCAAAAGCAATATTAGACTAATCCTGAATTTTAAAACAATTTTATCTGTGACTTTCAAGTTTAATAGCTATAAACCTGCCAATATCAATTATGACAGGAAGATTTTTAAACTTAATTGTTTTCCTTAAGAGTTTTTTCAAGAGGACAGTTGTAAATAAAGTAATAGAAATATAATTACTACAAATAAGTTTGTAAAAACATTTTCAGGTGTTGGATATAATCATTTCTGTTTGGGTGTCTGATATAAAAAGACTCAAACGTTGCAGTTTAAGTTATAGCCACTGTAAGTGAAAAGTAAAAACAGAATCCAGCAATTTTGTTTACTTATTTGTGTAAAGGTACATTTCATACACAATCGAGGAAAATTCTCGTATGATCAGTTTGTTAAACATTTTACAAGTTAATTTCTCGAAGACTGAGTTGAAGTCTGTATAAGATGACTGTTTCCTCACAAGTACTTTCAATTTCCAGACTTTAACAGTAAAATAAATTATTGTCCCTGTTTAACAGGGAAATACACAGCATGCTTTCATGTTCATCCCTTTTAAGTTTTTCTTTTTCCTTTACAGCAGGGAAAAGAAAAAAGTATAACCAGGAAATTAACTTCCACCTGTTTTTCTTGTTTTATTTCGCTTGTATTCTCTCTCTTCTTTCTTCATTTCTCTCAAAAGATTTAGAATGTGTAGTAACACCTGCTGGGGCGGTAACAGCAGTTGAGCTTCGCCTCAATGGTGCCCTGTGAGTGCTGAGAGTGACACAGATCACTGTGTCTACACTCCTTCTGCTCATCGCTTGGTTACACCTGGCATCAGAAGGATGGCCACAATGGACCATCTTCATGCCCACTATGGCAAGACCTAGAAACTTGAGGCTCCGGGCAATTGTGTCTCTTCCTCAGCCCACCAGAAGTGAGAATAGAATCTTTGCCCTTCCACTGCAGATGGTCAACAGACTGGAGTGTGCCCGTCATCGGAGAAGAGGCCAGAGTTATTTTAATTACAAATTCCTCCGTCACTTCACATTGTTATCTCTCTGTACCTGTAGTGCATGCACAGACAACTTAATATACATTATTTAAATAATCATCAAAACCTTTCCAGCTTCAGCACTTTCCACCTTTCTCTGGAAAGCCTGCGCGTTTGTAGGGATTTATAACTGCAAGTGCCTGAAGTCAAGTTTCAGTTCTAGTAAATGTGGGGTAGATGCGACTTTAAAACAAACTGATCAGACATGGGAACAACAAAGACAGGAGGATTAAGGCAGTCTCTGAAGATGAAAGTGTAAAGAGATCTTGGGGGAAAATAGCTTGAGAAGAGCCTTTTAAAAATCAAACAGAAAAACGCTCATCAGTTGACTCTGACACCTTTTTTAAAATTTTAGCAACATGTGCAAGGAGTTTTATTTATCGAGTCAGATCTCCCATTCCTTAAATAAATTTTAAAAAATAAGTAAGAAAAAAGCAGGTTCAAAACCCTTCAGCAGTTTCCCCAGAGTTATTTAGCATTGTTGTCACCTGAAAAACACTTAATAATTTGCGAACGTTTTCCAGCAAAAATACATGGAACTGAAAGGAAACCCACGTGCCCATGAGAAAATACTTAGTTGCTTCTCCTGGATTGAACTTGTCTGTGCATTCGTAGAGAACCTGTGAACATATTTGTTTGTTATATATACACTTTTTTTGTTCAACAATGCCCAAAAGTGATAACTTGGAGACTCAGATTTATACTGACAGTCACCTGTCATTCATTGTCCTTTATTCTGACAACCTCAGGCATTCAAGCATGGATTTATGGGGTTTTCCCCCTTTCCTTTATTTTTAAAGGGGTTGGGGGATGGGGGAGAATATCAGAGGATTCAGTCCTGAATAGACTTTTGTTTTGCTCTTTCTTTTACCTCTTGACTGTGTCAAATGCAGTGTGTCTCTCATGCCGTCTCTCTCTTTAAAGAGCTTCAGCTGGGCCAGCTAGTTAGTATTCAGAGACAAGGCAAAGAGGATAAAATTCTTCTCTCTGCTTGCTGAGACTGCAAACAAGCAATTAGACTAAAAGCAACGTATTGGGGAAAGAAGGCCATCGTAGACATCATTGTTGACTGGAACCTGCCAATATAACTTTAAAATTGTAAAAACTTCATAGCGGGGAGAAATAGTCACTTAGAGGCACATAAGTTGGTTAAGACACTAAGTCAGTCTTCGCTACAGACATTTCTGCTGTGTAATGTACTCTGTGAACTGTAAGATTTTCCATTTAATCTTGTTTACTTATTGTAATGAGAAACAAATGGGTGAAATTAGCAACGATGATAGAAAATTCAACCTTTTACTGTATTGCATGTTATGAAAACGTTTTCTAGATTGGCATGTTACTCCCATTTTCATTTGATCTCACTTGAAAGGATTGTAATGGAGGGCTGAAGGTTACAAACTGCTTTATGTCTGACCAAGCAATATCATATAGCTCCACTGAATAGTTATATGAGAGGTTTAAACAATATAGGCCAACCATTTGCTGAGTATCAATGATGGTATGTGAGGTAATTCTTAAGACTTCTTTCTCCCTTTAATATAGAGATTTTATGCTGGGTTCCAGCAATTGATGCATTTCCTGTACAAACACTCAAATGTGGTTACCCTATTAACTAAACTGAGATTACCTAATTCCATTTCCTGATAGACCAATCCCCAGTGAGCCTTTAAAATCGTCCAGTTGATAGGAGGTAGCAAGTAGACCTTGTTAATTTGACACATTTAATCCATCCATTTTTCTCTTTCTACCCCTATCCTTCCAAACCACGTTTCTCAAAAGTTGAGAAATGCTAGCCTGATGAATTTATTTTTACATATTCTAAGCCAGGAAAAAGAAAGGAATCTGGATTATTGACATTCTTTACCGGAACTACAGTAGACTAGAGTTAGCAGAAAAAACTGCTAATCATCACAGTTTTCATGTTGGAAGCAATTTGCCTATAATTAGTAAGTTGATAAATACCAACAAAATGGGTGCTAAAACGAACAACTCTTGTGCTGAGAGACATTTGACTCTACATTACACTTTGCATTTTTATATATGCAGCATTACATTTTGTTACAAAGAGCGACAACTTTAGTGGCAGCTGAAACACTCTAATCTGTCTCTTGAAGGAAAGCAGACATACATCTTAATATAACAACTTCTTTTATAAAACATTTCTGTTTTTCCGAGGAGTAAGCAATGCAAGGATAAGAAAAGAAGTTGGTATTTTATTTATTTTATATAAAATGGTAGCAAAAGATGGAAGACTTGTTTTGCTAGATAAAAAAATGCCATAGCATGTAAGATTATATGGTACCAGTAGCTTAGAGTGTATTCTTCATTGGTAATACCAAATTCACATTTGTTCGTAGATATTTGTTTTCTACATTTCATGTGAAATGACTATTGTACTAAATTTTTCAACTCCATACAGAATCAAACTCATGAATATTTTTCTTCAGTTCAAACAAGAAAATGTGTATAGTGTACTCAAATGTAAGATAAATGTTTAATTCGAATAAATAAGATATGGTATATTGTATCTTTGAAATAAAATATGTATATACACGTCTGAAAAGTTTTCTTGAAACATTAGCTTTTGTAAGGGTCTAAATCACAAGAGGTGCATTATATAATAAATAAAGGGATATGATAGCTTTATCAGTGGTGTGTGGAAATTCTGACTCTCATAGTTACCAGAAAACATAATATCACAGTGAGCCCAATCTATATGATCTGATAGAACAAAAGAGACTATCCTAAGAAAAAAATTGTGAGGGTATAAATAAATTTCTTTACGTGAATGTGTTTGGGAAAATACTACATCTTTCTAGTGCTTTTTAAATGGTAACTGGTATTTATAGACATAATTTCAAGAGAATACTTATCTACAGCCACTTTCTAGATAACTTGATTAGCGCATGCAGTTATCAGAGATGTTGCAGTGTCTTCAAGCTACAGATCATGCAGTAAATGGATTGATTGCTAACTATCAAGTATCTTCTAAAATAACCTTTAAAATATATTCTTGCATTTTAAAACATTTGACTAAGCTTGCTTTACCTTCCCTTTAAACGGTATACCTTTGGCATCCCTAAATACTGAATGAGACAGTAAGACATGACCACCAGCAAAATAAATGCATGTTTTTCTTTCCCTCTTCAGAACATTCTAGAGTGGGTGGTAAAATATTTAAGCCATTTCAAAGTCATGTAAAGTATCCCAAATATGTCAGGGGAAGAAGAAGAGGCTGCAATTCATTATTTTTCTGTAATGAATCAACATGAAAGAGAACATTTTCAAGGCCCTAGTAGCTTTGTTTTCATTTACAGTTCATATCAATAATTTCATATCAAGAGCATTTTGTTTAATTGAGATACATTTTTGATCAGTAACAGATTGATCATTATGAAATAAAAGGAAAGATTTTAGGGAGGTATATGTTGCAGATATTTATGAAGTATATATTTCATCCTCTTTATTATTATTATTGCCATTATTATTACTGTTTTCCTTTGTATCCCTCCTGGTTGAACCTTGGACTTCAATTCACGGGGCTCCAATGAACTGGGCTTCAATTCATATACACTTTTAATGATGATTTGTTTATAAGATGGGATCAAAATTCAGTTGTGCATGTAAATTTTTCATGGTGTAGTATTTGATAAAAAAACAAAGTAAATATTTTCACATTTAAATTTAATTTTGTAACTACTTTTGAAAAGCTTTTCTCTTGTCTATTTTCCAAAATCAAGAACAATACATTTAAAGAGAGTCTGAGATTAAAGAGTGAAACTATGCAACTTGGATCCAGCCAATTTTGCTGTCATTTTTTCACTGCTACTAATTAATTTATTGTAGGTCTTTATCTTTCAACATCTGACTCCATTTAAGAGAGAACAATGTTTTACAAGTGGCATATAACCTATTTTCTTGGAATATGTGTTCCTTTTTGAAACAAAGTTACATATAGAGAGCTGCAAGTATCTTTCTTTGTTCTTGGTTTATTCCCAACCTTTTGTTGCCATTCAAAAACAATGCTGACACATGCATGAAATCACAAATAGCATTAGTGTAATAAAAGGGTTAAACCAAACCCAAAGCACAGTCATATATTAAATTGTTTTTAAAAATACTGACCTAAGCACCTCTATGAGATGTTATTAGTAAAATTTGAAGAAGAAGAAAAAAGACATTTGGAAGGGAGATTTGCCCTCCTTTGTAGCCTGTATAATTGCTGATTTTCCATCATGTTTGCTTGTGATGCCTTTGTCAGATATGATTTCATGTCTCTTTATCAAAGGAGGGGGTTTGAAGCCTATTTCTGAATCTGGACGACTGCTGGCAGGGCTCAGACCAAGCCTCCCAGGGCTACAGCAATGTTCCAAAAAGCTTTTGGTAAAAAACCTTTTAAGCAGCCCCTCATCTCCACTCACCAAGTCAACACACATGTTTTACCAAAAGAAAAATTTTAACATTTCAACATAAGCATTAAACGCTGTAATTGTACCTTAGTGACAATTTTTCATTAAGACTTAGTGTTGAATATTTCTTGCCCGCTCCCATTCAGAATGAAATCTAATGCAACTGTTATGTCATCTTTCCTGATAAGTGGTGATTTTCTAGAATTTGATGATTTATAATGCTTTTCTAAAAATAGTTGCCATTTCTTACTAGATGCCCAACATGTAGTAAGTCCATACAGAGTAAAAAGGAAGTTTATTTTTCATCCATTTACTTCTTCCTGAGAAGTTAAGTAAAAAGGCTACGGTAAAGCTTTTCATATCAGCAACCAAAAACAGAAAAAGAAATAATTGAAGAACATATAATAATGGAACTATTTTCTGCGCAGATCCAACTATGTGGAGAACTGTTCAATTAGGCCTCACAGTCACTTTTAATGAGGGTTGTTGTGGAATAAGTGGAAACATCTGTTACCCATGAACCACCACAGTGGCTACACAAGAAAAAACAGTTCTCTCTTCTGTTGATTGAGACTGGTCTTCACGGAACATTCTTATTAGTATGCTTAGAACAACCATGCAAATCTCTAAGCCAAATTAATTATTCTTGGCATTCCCAAGAGATAATCCCACCGTCATTTTTTACCAAAGGCAGGGAGCAGGGGAACCCTTTCTCTGTACATATTTTATTATGGTTAGCAATGCCTAATTGTCCTACTGTATGTCGCCCTATTTTACCAGCTACAGTCTGAATTCATTCCCATCCTCTCCTTAAAAGTTTGAAACCCCCTAGTGACAGGAATATTAATGTGCCAACACTGTCATATCTATTTCAGCTCATACATATGCAATGTCTTTGTTTTCAAAGATTTATGTCAGACTTTGCTGAAGTGAGGTATTCTACCATTTTAGATAATAGCATGCTAAAGTGATGTTATCAGCCACATTCAGCACTCACTCAAGCAAACGGGAGGAGCATCCATTCCTTCATGGCTTAAACTCATAGAAACTGTTATTTATCCTTATTTGATGAGAAAATCTTTCAGGGGGAAATGGTGTATTTTTAGAAGAAGATTATGGCCATCCTGTGGATTATCTTTTAATTAAGAATGGATGATTTGTGCCCACTCTGCTGTAGCAAACGTCTTGCTGCTAATGAAGTTTAAAAAGACTTACTTTATTTAATTACAGCTAATCACCAGGGCAAAATGTGGAATTTTCTTTGATCCTACACGTATTGTGGTAATCCCTTTGGCAGATAGCATCTCTTCAAAATATTTTGAGTTTTTCGGTTGGTCACATTTTAGCAAAAGGTGGAACCACCTTACACTAAAGGATTTCTTTCACTCCCTCTGTAGTTGTCTATCCTGGCATAAAAATTACATGAAATTTTCTTACAAGTTTAGACGGCCCTTGAACAAAAAGTGTTGAAGTCTTCAAATATTTGAATCTTTTACTTTGTCCAATATTTGGAATAGGGTTCTTTGCTCTTGTTCAACAATTCAATTTAACCAATATTATTGGACAATGTCAATGTACCAGACATGGTACTGGGTATTGGGAATAGAAATATGAAGAGAACACAGGGCCACAGTAAACCAACTTTTAAAGATGAACTGGGTCCACTTTCTACTGCATTCAGTCCATGTGGATATAAATAAGTAAATGTGCTTCATACCCAGGAATTGCTTTGTCTTTGGTTTAAAATCAGGAATTACTTTATCTTTGGTTTGGTTTGGTTTGTTTCTAATCATCAGATTAGAATTATTTTGCTTACTTGAGTCTTCTAAGAGAAAGTAGGGCTATCCTTTTCATTTTTCTCTTCTGTTGTCTCTACCCTTTGGAATCAAGGGTAACACGTTCACCCCTTATTTTCTGGCCTTATTCCTTCCTGAATCTCAAATGTATTTTAAGAATACATGTTAAGGAAGTCCTAATTTCAGGTGACATCCGTCTCTGATTTTTCATCTTCATAAACACCAGACTTAACCATTTCCACTACTTTGATATGCTTCCTAAAATTTACTCTTTTGAATATGAATTGCATTATTTTTCTGAAGTATAAGCCCATCCAAAAAGGTAGTGGGGTTTATGCTTTTAATCTCAAAGGGTTCATCCTATTTTTTCAAAAATTCACCTTTCTCTCCTTTTTCTATGTTTTTGTTCTGTAATCTTCAGGCCATGTGATGTAGACGATGCAGGCTTGTTTGGTGTAAAAGCCTAGAAGGGCAAGGTCCTGCTGGCTCCCTGAGGGAGAGAAGAAAAACTGCAGGTAGACAGCAGAGACCTGCGGTGGGCAGAAGAGGGCACCAGCCAACTGACCTACTTCATCCCAACCACAGACGCCCACTCAGATGGATCAAAACAGCATCTGGACAGAGTGGATGGGCTGGTTTGATTTGGAAAACAAAACTTTCCTGTAAAATGACTGCATCTACTCTAATCAAAAGGGAAGAAATATAGGTCTTAGCACACCTTTTTCATGACTTTACAATTGGTTGAAGAACATAAAAATCAAAACTCAGCATTTCCCCAAAAGGAATTCTCACCAAGCCAAATCATTCCTTTTGAAACTAAAGAAATAACCTATTAAATCTTTACTGCATCATTTTTATCTTAAAAAGAAGAAAAAGTCATCTGGGCAGAACTGTTTGCTTCCCATCTCCAAATGTTTTCCACTTTGTTCAACAATGTCGAGTTTCTATGAATTCTTTTGGTTTGCTGGACTTGAGCAGATTTAAAGTAGATTTGTAGTCAAAACAACGCACCGATCTCCATCTCACACTCAGGGTTCCATTATCACACAACAATGAGAACTCTCTTCCCACCACCTGCATATGAATGCTTAATCATATCCTTCCCCTGTGTATTTCACACTGCCCCACACCCGGGTAGTAATTGATCTGCCACTTTACCCAGAACTCCCTGCAGCCCAGTGGTAAGCATTTAGACTCAGAAAGTGATTAAGGGTGGAGGAAGTTCTTCAAAGTGCAATTCAAAAAAACTTAAAGAAAAATAAACATTATAAAGTAGGAGAAGCAAAACAAAATTTGAGGTTAGTTCCTGTAATATATTAAACATCTGCCGTTTTGTCTCTCCATCGGGATGTGGGGTGTGCTGAAGTCACATCCTGATAACATCTGCACATCACTGATAGCTTTTGCTTTATTCTTTACGGTCCGCTGATGAGAGATTCTTTAACATCCCTTCAGTCATCAAGACCCCAGTTGGATTTCTTTGCTTGTGACAGCCTTAAAGGTGGTCTCATTTACATTTGAGAAAATGTCACAATATAGGAAGATATTTTCAGTTTGATGTTTCATCCCTTCCTTTTTTTATCCACATGCTAGTTTTAGCTTTTCAAATGAATGTCGATCTCAAAATAGATTTTCCATGAAATATATTTTGTCTGATTTTTGAAACACCATGTCTACAGCAGATTTTTTTTCCAAAAAAGTTTTCAACAAGAAATGGCACCTTTGCTTCTACTTGCACAGCAACAACAGCTACTGTGCCGTGTAGGGGCTGGCTGTCTCGGCATCCAGTAACACAGAACGCACCTATTTTAAAGGTCAGGTATTCCTTTGCTAATGACCCCAATTACATCAGAGCTGAGTAAATAGTCTATAAACAATGGCGTCAACATATGTAGATAAACCATTATTTTACATTTCCAAGATGACTGGCAAGTTCCTCTCCTGCTCCAGGAAGACTTTGAGATTCTAGAAGTTTTAGAAGATGGAACCATGAAAAGTAATGTAGGGCATTTGTGTAAATAATCTTAGGATACCTAAAATGATTATTGGTATTACTGAATATATCTTTATTGATGCAGCCAGCCATTGATTAGTGGCAATATATAAGATAACTTTAAAGTGCCCAATTACCCAGAAATTTCAAAAGGATTACTTGGCTCAGAATTAATTTTCTTGACCAATTCAGTGGAGATTTTTCTTTACCCACATTGGATTGATGAATAAGTTGTTTTATTGATATTCTTTTTAAGAGTTGAGATCATAAAGCATACCTTGTTTTTTCAATCAAAATATTTGGAGAGTTTTTTATATATCATTGATTTCTAATGTAATTCTCTTATGGTTGGAGAACATGCTCTATAAGATTTCCTTTTGTTTTTTATTCATTGAGACTTATTTTTTGGTCTATCCTATTGTCTACCTTGGTGAACTTCCCATACATACTTGAAAAGAATGCATTCTGCAGTGTTGGGCAGAATGTTCCAGAAATACTATTTAGGCCAAGAGTGTTGATAGTATTGTTCAAATTTTCTATATCCTTACTGGTATTTTTTATCTACATGTTCTATCAATTATTGAATGTGGGGTATTAATGTGGGCTGGTCCTGTGACCTAGTGGTTAAGTTCAGTTCACTCCACTTCAGCAGCCTGAGTTTGCAGGTTTGGATCCCAAGCACGGACCTACACTACTTGTCAGCAGCCATGCTGTGGTGGTGACCCACATATAAAATAGAGGAAGACTGGCAACAGATGTTATCTCAGGGCCAATCTTCCTCATCAAGGAAAAAAAAAAAAAATCCAACTGTGATTGTGTATTTAGCTATATCTTCTTTGCTTCACCGATTTTGAGCCTCTTTTATTAGGTGAATACACTTTTAAGATATGTCTTCCTGATGAATTGACCCTTTTATCATTATGAAATGCCCTTTTTATTTCTGGCAATACTCCTTGTCTTGAGGTCTACTTTGTCTGATATTATTATAACCATGCAGCTGGGAAACACAGATTTTATTTTTAAGTGTCTGGCCACATTTGTGGGTCAAATATTTAGAAAGAGTGCATCAGCTTACCTGTCACTTTGCATTCTGGTAAATATCAACCACAGGGGAGAAAGAGCGTATCATTTCTCCTCTGTAAGCCAGAGCCTTCTGAAACAGAAGAACTAGGGAAGGAGAAATTAACCTAAATGAAAAATGAGTAAGGTTGTGATACAAAACAAATCAGAATCTAATCTTTATTACTTAGAAACCTCACATCTGTAATTTTTATAATTATTTTAATATCTCCTGAAATTTTGAACTCAGTTATGAGCTATTGTAGGTTGAATATTCCCACAATATTCAGGTCCACCCAGAACCTCAGACTATGATCTTATTTGAAAATAGGGTCTACAGTCATGTGCCATTTAATGATGGGGACACTTTCAGAGAAATGTGTTATTAGGCAATTTCATCATTGTCTGAAGACGATAGAGTATATTTACACAAACCTAGATGGTTTAGCTGACTACACACCTAAGCTATATGGTGCTAATCCTACGGGACCACCACCATCGACGGAAATGTCGTTATGCAGCACAAAACAGCATGTTTGTGTGAGTGTGTGTGTTTACACATTTGGTTAGAAATGACAAGAAAATACAATAGTATCTGATTTTCCCCACTCCCTTAGACAACACTCTTCTTGCTTTTGAACTCACACAGAGAAATATTTTTATGAATCTTTTTAAATACTACTATGCAATGCATGAATACTCAGTCCATTTCAAATTTGGCCAAAGAAATATATTAAATATATTACTTTACATATCAAGTGACCTTGATAAATCTAGGTGAGAAACCATAAAATTAGAATATTAGCAAAAATGTTAATAAAATGCAAGTCAATTCTAGAGATCTCCTAATTTTGTAGGGAAAAAATATGTTCAAAATAGATGATCAAGGTGATGTCTCCAGAATCTGTGAAATACTAGTTTCCAAATTGCAGTAGGGACCACCTTGGCCCAATTCCCCAGTCTCTAGAAAGTTCTGGTTCTTCATGTGTAGTTGAAGGATGTAGCAGATTTCTAGATATAATCTTGTCTTGTCGATTTTTGGTTGCAACCAGAGGGAAATGAAAGGCAAGAGTTGCCCCATTAATAGTGCTGTGGTGTTGATTCCTGCTGTTCATCCTGGTATAATCCCCTGAATGATGAGGAAACAGGCAGAGCTTGCTGTCTAGTTTCCTTCCAAATGCACTTTCTGTCACAGCACTTATCAAAAATGAAGCTCACCCTTCAGTTGAGAGAGTCTGTGTTAAGTATGCAGCCCACATGTCTTTCACCTTGTAAACACTTGGATTAACTTCTGGATTTTGCTATCATGTGAATAACTGAGACCTCCTAATACCAGAGGTTGTCAACTACTATCACCATTCCTGGCTTGATCTTGAGGTACTTGGCATGCAAATTCTTTCAAGGACTCTTCCATTCTCAGAATCTATGATCTACATTCGTGGTTCTGTCAAGACAGCATAAATGTAAACCTCTAAAGTCTGATTGGGAATTGGCAGTTCTGGACGAACCTACAGATATTCTGAAAGATAGATTACCTATGTGCTCCTGATTCTTTTATGAGAACGTTCACATGATACGCTCTTTTACTGTGACTTGTGGTGACCTCTTCCAATCTAAATACTATTTTTCCCTGTCTAGGTTGCTGGTTACAAACAACATACTCATCGAGTTTGATTGCGAATCCTCCATCTCTGTTGACATAGTCCCATTTGACATTTGCTTTTTACCAGGTTTTTTTGACTCCATAGTCTCCCAACTCTCTTCCTACCTCTAGAGCTGACTAGTCCTGATTCCCTCCTACATTTCCTTTTATTTCCTTTCCCCTAAGATTAGATTCCCTCTCATAGATCTTTCTAGGTTGCTTTCTTTCTTTTGTAGTTTTTACAATGACTTTGACGACACCTTAGTGCAGATGACTCCCAAATTTATATAATAGTCAAAAACTGAGCTCTTATCCCTCATAAATCTTTTCTACTTGTGCTTCGTATTTCTCCAAACTTTATGTCAGCGAGCCTCAAAACCTCATTCTTCTCTGAATCCCTGCTCATCCCCTTACAGTTATAGTGTTCCCAGCCTGTAGTATCATCTCCACATATTTTTTGAAAATATCCCTTCCTCCCCATTTCTACTGCTAAGGTCATAATTCCAGTGATGTGCAATATGCCATCCCCCCTCAAAAAATATTTATGTCTATATATGCACACAAAGCATACATATGTTTATTATAAATTTTAACAATATAAAGGATATATGGCACACAATTTAAAAATTATAATAAAATATATAATACTCTTTACTGTAAATTCCATAGATCCAATTGATTCTCAAGGAATGCTTTTGTTGATTTTTTCCAAACTTATGTGTCCATGGCCAGCCAACTTATGGTTGAAATTAGTGAACAAATGCAGTTTTGACACAAAACATTCTGAAAAAATAAAGTCATATGTTGGAACTTTGTTCATTCAATAATGACATGAGCAACTTCTAAGTAATTTTTTTTTTTTTTTGAGGAAGATTAGCCCTGAGCTAACTGCTGCCAATCCTCCTCTTTTTGCTGAGGAAGACTGGCCTTGAGCTAATATCCATGTCCATTTTTCTTTACTTTATATGTGGGATGCCTACCATAGCATGGAGTGCCAAGCAGTGTCATGTCCACACCCGGGATCCAAACTGGCAAACCCCGGGCCGCTGAAGCGGAATGTACACACTTAACCACTGACCCACTGGGCCAGTCCCTAAATAATATTTTTATTAGAAGAATATTCCATGAATTTTTGTGCTATTTGCAATGGAATGACTACAGACATACCCATTTTTAAATTTAATCTGCATTATTGTAATTGTCTTCATTATTTTCTTAAAATCTAAACAGTCAACAAAACAATAAATCAAGTAATGATAATACCATTTGCCAATCGCTGTAGTGTAAATACTCTTATCATGACTGATTTCAAGCTACCGTCGTCATGCCACTGTACACTTGAGTTGGGAAGAGATGTGCAACAGTACATCATTTTATTCTATTGGTACCACACAAATATGTGTAATCTCCAATGCATAGATTATAGTATAGTAAGTATAAAGTGAGTAGTTTTGATTTTTTACTTTTTTTAATATAAATTATTTAATTGTACATTTACATAAGTTAATTTTTAATAATTATTGTGTATAAAAACTGACTCACAAAAATCCTGGAAACTGAATGATTGGCTCTCACAAGCCAGAATGATCTGGCCCCAGGACAGCACTGTTTGTCATTTACCTTGCCTGTGCCTGATTTCCTAACTAGTCCCTTTTGTTTTGTTTTGTTTTTTCATCTATGAAGCCATCTCAAATGTACTTTTCAGACTATCTGTGGATGCATGAGTCCTACTCAAACACTCAGAATATTTCTCATTATTAAGAGAATAAAGTTTGAACTTAAGACTGGCTGCCTTTCAGGAATTTCTATCTGGACCTTCCAAATATTTCTCGCTACTCAAGTTCTTGTTATAATTTATCCTACCCACACTTAAATTGTTACTGTTTCGAGGATACTTTCTACATTCATATACTGTACTTTTTCCTGGGATTTCTTTCTCCCCATCCTGGCATTTCCATATCCTATACATACCACAAGATCAATTAAAAAAATCAAATTCTGTGTGAATTTTCCCCTCTTTCTCTCTAGCTGGAAATAACTTATCCCTTTGCTTCCTCTCATTTAACACTTTACCTGTGCCTCATTACAGCACTCATTTTCTACCTTGCATTCAATACACTTTTATTGCATGTCTATGATGTGTAAGGGAATATTTTCATTACTGAGAATATTGAAGGAAATACAGACTCTCTGTTCGAATGAAATCCACAGTTCAGAGAAGAAGAAAACAAATCCACAATTGTAGTAGAGTATGTTAAGTGCCATGGTGAAGGAAGGCAACTTATGCTAAGAGTTAAGCAGAGACAGAGGGAAAAAAATTAGAAAAGACTGAGCAAATTTCATCTGGCTCCTATCCTGAAAGAAGATAGTATATTTGATGCATAGACATAGCAGGAGTGAAGGGTACATGAAGGGAAGAGGCAAGAAATGAGGTATGGAGGCTAGACAGAAACCTTCTATGACAAGAAGCTTGAATTTCATTCTGCAGAAAATTGAGAACTTTCAAAGGATTTTAAGCAACTATCACTTTGACAGTAGTATGGAGGATAGACTGAAAGAATGAGAGATTGGGAATGGAAAACAAGATAGAAGTCTTTTAAAGCAATTTTGGAGAGAAATGCTAAAGCATCGAACTCAGACAGTGACAGAGAAGTTGGAACTTTGTGAAAATCGTGAATACTTAGTGACTAGATGTTTGAGTGAGAAGAAAGAGTCAAATGACCTCTGGGTTTGTGTCTTGGTTCAATGGGCGGGGGGTGATGCCTTTTATTTAAACAGATAGAATAACCATATAATTGATCATCCAAACCAGGACAGATCTGAGAGTTAAAGAGAACGCTAAAAATAACGAAACTGTAGAATTTTAAAATTATTTTGCATTGAGCAATAAATGGTTTTCATTTTATAGGTGGAACTATATAGCAGATTTACTCAAAAGTGAATTTCAAAACTAAAACTATTTTTAAAAGACTGCTGCTTCTATTTTGATGCATAGAATATATCAGCTTGTTTGGACATAGCTACGAATTACAAGAGTACTATGACCAATTCCACTTATATTCCTGCTCCATCACTTTCTTAGTTTCCTAAAAACATTGTTTTTACTATGACCTTGCACTGCTCCAAAATTTGTTTTCTCATGATCACTGCAAAAACAAGTAATTTTACCTTTAAAGATGCCCTTCTTAAAGAATTTACAACTGCATTTCCTATAACATCGTTTTGTTTCGTCAATGACAAGATGAACTTCCAAATGCTTCACTTGGATTCTGTGAATTAGATGAAAAAAAAATTGAACCACTTTTGAAATTAATTTTCCATTTGAAATATCTGATGGCTGACATAAAAATGACATCATTTAACTGTTTATGGAGTTTTTCTTCTATTAATGGGTCCAAAATAATAGCTATCACTTAATTTTTTTATATGCATAAGAAATATTGGAATCAAAATAAGTGAAGCTAATTGAGATGAGCAGTCATCTGATATAACGGAAAACACATGTTTCAAAGAGTGATATATAAACACACCGACTATATCTGCAAGTGTTAAATAGTTCACTTTGCACCCAGTCTCCAAAAGATATTTCCTAACTTTTGTAGTATATACTGATGCTACTTTAGCAAATTTCTCATCTTCTACTTACATGTACAATTATGTCCCTTCAGGATGGGGGACTGTAAATGTCATGAAACGTTTTGTGCAAGTTATACAGTCAATATCAAAATATCTTGAGCCCCAGAAAACCAGCAGTTATTTGTTCAACAAACATGCACTTATTTTTTCAACTTAAGTTTTTGCTTAAAAGGGCATGTATGGTAAAATTAAAAAGTATTGCTAAAACTAAAACAATTGAATAGTCAGAGATTTGCACCGTAAAATAAATACCAAACTCATTGTAATAAGAGTATTTAAATTACTCTTTATGTTTTGCATGCCAGGGCTGCTCAGCCTTTATTACCTGCTTATGTTTGATGTACACCCAACTTATAATTCCTCATGTTTCCTATTGACTCTACAAATTGACGGCTTTGTGCCTCTCACAGACCACTGTATGGACTCTAGTACAACTGATTAGTATGCCAAGTACACCCCTCCCATTACCATGTGGATACCACATGGAGTTAGTGTCCTTGGGTGAAATGGGAATTCAGCCCCGTTGTGTCTGTATAAAGCTAGGAAAAGAGAAATGGGTTATCACTAGTCACTATCACTAGTAATGGAGTGGGAACTCTGTTCACTGTACATACAACTCACACATTACTGAGTGATCCCATGGCAGAAGTTAGGAAAAAAAGGGGAGTTCTGCTAAGCTCATCAAAGACTATTTTAATTTAACCATTGATAATACTTCATCAAAAATAAAACACTGGAAACAAATAAAAAATTAGATAAGATGCTAGACCAACAGGAATAAATTGGAACTGTATCCGGGAAACTGGGATGTATAGTCACCCTAGTTCTAAGACTTATTCCAATGGCCAAATAAATTGATTTGAATTCCAAAATCACATATTATTTTCGGACTATATGTGGGCACACATTTTATTAATGTTTGATATTGTTAGCAGTTTTCCTATTTTAATTTTCTGCTCCAAATTCCAAGACATCCTTTTTGTATGCTTATATTTTTGCCTCTAAGGAGAGTGACTTGCCAACATTCCCCACAGCCTTTACCATGTCTTCAAAAAATGTATGCATTTTTACACACTAAACAATACTGGAGGAGATGCAAATTTTAGCGGGAAGATGAGTTCCTTTTTGAGCTTATCAAAAGTGGAGTGTCTAAGAGACATGCATGGAAAATTAAGTAAGAAGCTATATGAATCTGGAGCTCAGGAGAGAGCTCTATGCTGAAAATAGAGATTTGAGAATCATCAACTTCTAAGAGGTTATTTGAAAACACGGGTGTGAGTAGCACATTTGTGAGGAGAATGAGTAGAATGAGATGGCTCAAATGTAGAACGCTGAGAAACGATATACATTTCTATATATTTATATACATATCTAAAGGCCCTGGAGGTGCAGGATCCATTCTTAGCTTGGAATAAACACTTCTTGAGTCTTTTGCCAAGTCTGCAGTAAACATCATCCTCAGAGCTGCTCTCTCCCGGTATGCCCCCAGCAGTCATTTTTCCGCATAATCTCACTCCTGGCCTTGAGGGCTAAGCCAACTCTTATGGCTGGGCAACCACTTTGAGCCAGTTGCAATCACACAGCGTTAAGAAGTGTAACTGGGTTGTAATATCCAAACTCCAGGATGGTAACAGCCATACTCTCTGTCAAATGAACAGAAAGAATATGAATGCAAAAGCAAAGAGATGGGACATAGAAATTGTTCACATTCTGGGTTTCCAGAAAAAGACATTTCTGCTCTTGGTTCAGTCCTTAATTTACCCTGCATTTGTTGATCTTCCATATGCCAAGTGCTGAATTGGTAGTCATGGCCACAGAGATAAAGAGATAAGTTCCATGATCTCTTGGAGCATCCCTTCGTGAGGTTTGGTATGTTCTCTTTCTTCGGATTCCATATCTCCTTGTAATAAATCTCCTCTTGATTCAAAGTGAGTTTAGCTGGTTTCTGTTGATACGAACCAAAAAGACGTAGTCTTTGTATGGCTAATATTTGTGTCTTCCATAGAACAAACCATGATACCTTAATACATTCTCTCATTGATGCTCAATAAATGTTTGTGCAATTAACTAAATTAATTAATGAACTCACTGATATCTATTTTTGATAATTCTATTATTCCCACCATAACTCTAGTGTTAGCTTCTAAGAACAAGGCATCTTGTGGTAACTTCCCCCAAACATTGTGTCATGCATCTAACCTACTTAAAGCAGAGCCCTCTAGCTTGCTTGCTTCAGGATGAGCAAAATCCTTTAAGCAGAGAAATTCTGAAAAGCAGATTGACATCAAACTTGTTTGCATGTTCCAAAGTAGACATTTCGAGCGTGTGGCTCTGCTCGGTTTTCTATGGGAAAGTCATATTCTGTTTCTTGCTGTATTAATTTATTGCTAGCCACCTTTGAAGATCTCTTTGTACTACTTATTTTCCTCTCACTTATTGAACAGTTACATCAGCTGAAAACACATCATGTTAGGAACAGTTAAGACATAGGTAATTACAAGTTTTGGTCATCCCTTTATTGTTGCAAAACACTCCCTCTAACCCAAAGTCCTGAGGCAAACAGTGACATGAACACAAAAATGTACAGAAGAAACCATAAAATGTACCTCTTACTGCCACACTTAGCACAGGGCAACAAAAGTTTCCATGAGCATTCCTAGGAACAAACTGCCTAGTTTAGAATCCTGGGTGTTGTCACACTCTGTCTCTGCAACTTCTGGAAGTTAGTAAACTTTCTACCCCTCGATCCTCAAACGTGTCACCTAGGGTTGCTGTAAGTCTTAAATAGTGTAATCCAAGTAACTCGTTTAACCCAACACTTTGTTCAAAACAAATGTTAGCTAGTATTATCTTTATTGCTATGAAATTTGTTTGCCCCAAGATGTAAAGAAAAGATAAGCACATATAATGATGTATGAAAATAACATTTCAAAGAGCAGCCACAAGATCCTCAGTCGTGGTCACCACAGGCCTGATCCCATGATTTGGTTTATGACTTACCCTCAGACTCCACACGCTATGAAAAGCTACTTTACGTTTGTGCATTCAAGTTTCAAAATGTAAATTGAAGGTGTCTATTGTCTCTTCTCTACAAAATTTGTACTTTGATATTCTGTTTTTCAAACGTAATCACAACACTGATTAGTCATCTGTAGATTATGTTCTTTGAACCCTATGTCTTCAGAGTGGAGTTGAGTTGGGAATGAATCCCACATTCAGTCTGGCAATGAGAAGATGAGCGGATCCATATAGTTTTCAGCATTGTCTTCTAGGTTCCTAACCTTCCATTTATGTTCCTCTTTCCTCATCTCAATGGCAATTCCACACACACATGCAGAAGCATTGATTTTTCTGTTTCTTTCCACTATCTTCCCCCTACACACACTCATCATAAAAGGAAGAGATCTAATATCTGCCATTTATAGATGTTAAGTGATTGATTGACTGATGACACTTGAGTGTGAATGAGTTTCTGTAAATGCCTAACCATAGTCAGGCCTGTGTATTTTAAGTCTTTTGTCTCTAATTATAGAATGAAATACTGTATCCCCATTAAAGCAATTTCAGGCATCTGCAGAAAGAAAGGCAAGAATGCTTCTGCAAGGTAAGGCCTACACTAAAGGTAAATCTGCTTGACTCCTTTTAGGATAATTGTGCATATGTTCAGAGGGGACATGAAGCCTCTCCTTGAAATGGCCTCTTGATCACTTAAGGAGAATGGGTCAGAAGGGGCTGATAGAGACCTGTTCCTGGGTGCCTGGTTGCTACCGTTTTCTGAATTCTCCACAGGCCTGGAGCCATCCTGTCCAAGACAAGTGTCTTTGTTGGCATCTCTTCTACAGAAGCTTTACTTGATTCTAAATCAAGTCAGACAATGGGACCAGAAGGCAAGTCAACAAGAGCACAGTACGTGGTCAGAAGAAGGAGCCAGAGGCAGGCTGTGGAGTGAGTTTAGGCCAGCAGTCAGTATCATGATGGTGCTCAAACGATGCTGAATGGAGATGTCTGCTCTCTGGATTAATAATATGCTCAAGAAGCCTGGAGCAGACATCAGGCAAAAATCCAAGCTAATAGCAAAAGGAAATGGAGACAAAATCTTCAGGATCAAGGTCCCAGGCAAAGCTGTGGTTTTCGGAAAGAATATGGCAGAATGAAAGTGCTGTTTTGGGAACCAAGACTAGATGAATCACCAAGATTCTAGTCCCTGGAAACAGTTACCACCTGGGGCTGAGGCAAGAGGGTTCTGTGCTCTGTGCTTTAGAGAACTCTTCTGGAGTCTTGCTCCAGCTGTGCTACTTCTCATGCAACAAGGAGCACTATGCTATGAAGACACACCCATCTGAAGCCTGCATCCATCCTTCTACATTCCTCTGAAATGGACCCAAGAGCTTGCTTCCTTGTCCGTTCTTTCAGTAACTGACAGCACAGCCTGCTTGGGCCCATTTAGTCTTTATCTGTGGCTATGAGGTCGATATTGGGGAAAAGGGGAAGACAGACAGAGCTTAAATGTGGACATGTGGCTACAATATACACCCATGTGCACACAAGACCCCTCAAGGTGCAGAACAAAGCTGGCACAGGGAGGAGAAGGAGGGAATGGCCAGGGGGCTTACATTTATATTCTTGGCCTAGTGCTTCTTAAACTTCCCTGACCAAAGAAAAACTTGACCCAAAAGCCTGAGATCTCCTTGAACTTCCGGGTAAGAAGAAGGAGGTTACGGTTCACCAGGTTAGAGGACTCCGAAGGTAAGAATCAATTGATCATTCCATTACTCTTCCCTTCAAAGCTGAAGGGCAAATCTCCTACTCTCCCTCTTTTCTAATTACAGCCCTTTCTCAAGAGAATAACCAGAATTCTCTAAAGTATAGCATTTTACTTGTTTAATTAGTGCTTAATGTTCTTGAAAAGTTCCAGTTTGGGGATTGCAAAATCAAATGCCTTAGGGCCCAGGATGGGGAAGACCCTGTAGTAACTTCAGGGTACAGGAATCACCCAATGGCATTTATATTGAAGGAAAACAAATTTAAGAGAATAGAAAGAATTTAGGTCCACTAGTGCGCCATTTCTAAACAAAACTTCTTCCTCTTCTTGACTTGCCAGAATACAACCCTATACTTTCTTTGGTATTTCTGGAAATGAAGTTTCTGTCAAAAAATTGTGTTATTAGGACACATCTTTTTATTAATTAGCATAATCTATTATTTGTGTTCTTAGTTTGCTGTGCTCCTCATTACTAAATCTAGCAGAAGAAAAATATATGTTTAATAAGGATGTTGCCCGTAATTCTGTCTCTATCTGTGAGCCACCATGCTGCGTATGTCCTAGAATTAGTCTAGTTAAAACACACACACACATATACCGCTCCTTGCTTTGATATAAATAGTTTTTCCCACAAGCACATGAACATTTTGAAATCACAAAAGAGATGTTTAATATATAAGATTGCTCACTTAGCAAGTTGAGTCTCAGAAAAACTATGAACAGTACAATTATTAAATAATGAAACCAAAATTTAAACAACCAAACCAGAATGGATGCAACAAAGTTAGTGTTGCCAATTTCAAATTAGTCACTTTAGGAAGATAGATATTTATTCCACCATTTAGAATATTTTTGGACGTCCTCTTTTGGGAATTTTTGGGTACCTTTGGTACAAATCCTTTGATATACCCTTAGAGATGGTGAATCTTCATCAGCTGAGGTCAGATTTTATTTTTAGAGAGAGCAGAAAGCAAATGAAAGCTAAGTCTGCTGAATGAGGTAAGTTATCAAGCTGAGTCGTTCCACTTCTCATCAAAATCAAAGCATGCTTATAAATCGCAGAGCGGTGTGTGGATGTGGCTTTATATGTTTCTACTAGCATTGAAGACAGTTTTGGATAAAAGTTACAAATATTTCTTGATTGTCCTCAGAATATGTGACTAGCTTCCAAAGATAATGATTTTGAAGAAAATTTACATTTGAGTATACAGCTTTTAATACGTTTTCTAAAAAGTAGAAAGACATTAGTTTTTGTTCTCACACTGTACGTCAAAATGAATTCTAGGTGAATTAAAAATGTGCTTTTTAAATTAAACCATAAAAATCTAGAAGAAATTGCAAGTGATTAGCTGATATCATAACAAAGTGAGAAGCTTTAAGGAACACACTGATATAATTGATGGTTAAAAAATAATACGTTAGAAAAAATGCACTTAGAAAATTAAAAAACAACATATTGAATAAAGAGGTTTAGTAAATTCACACAATTTTTAAATGAAGATACTTAAGTTGCTATACTCAGTGAAAGGAAAGAACCACTCTCCTAGCCTATGGGAGTATAAACTGGCATGACTTTCCTCTAGGGCAAATTGGTGATATGCAAAAAACGCCTGGAAAACGTGTATACTCTTTGACCTATAAGAATGTATTTTAAGGAAATTGTTATGAATGTGCATAAAGATGTATATATTCAAGTAAGTTCTTTGTACTAGTGAAGGAAAAGAAAATAATCTGATGCCCAACTATAGAGGATTAAATTAGTAAATTTTGGTATTTCCATATAATAGGATAATTAATAACAAGAAAATGTTTATCATAAACAGGTTGTCAAACGATAACACAACTACAGCCATGTTACTTCTTTAGACAGACATTTAATCTGTTTTCAAATACTCTAAACTCAATCACTTAATGAGAAACAGGCCATTGGCACTGTGTGTGCATGTGTGTGTGTGTCACAAATTTCTACTTTTGAAGCGCTCCTATGCCGGCTCTGTTGTAAGCTCTCTTCATTTCCAGAAGTTTTTCTATTTGTGGGAGTTTTCTCGCCAGCAATGCCGTGCCCTTTAGTCCACCTCAGAAAGAAGACACGCGGGCACCTCTCCTGCCGCCCGCCCAGAGCTGCCTTCTTTGGTGGGCACATTGAACTGCTTTACTCTTTCCTTTTGGGAGATGAAATTTCTACTTTCTGAGACATTCAGAGTAGGTGATTTAAAGCTTGTGATTATCACTTCAGGATTGAGTCTGTTTTTAATGACAATTTAAATCACAGAGAACAACACTGCCCAATCTACTGATATCCTTTCTAGACCAGATGACCATTTAAACTCTATCTTTCTGCAGATCTTTGCACCTTTTCACATGTGTTTTCTTTTAGTTAAAGCTAAGAATATGATTTTGATTACCCATTTATTTTAGTGTGTTAAAGCTTGAGCTCCTTCATCATATTTCAGTTTTGTTTAATAGCTTATAGGGGTTAAAATACCTTCAAGGCAATATCCAATGCTGCCTTCAGCTACATAATGGAGGGCATTTTCTCAGTACTTGGGAATAACATTCCCCAAAGAGGACCTTTTAGAAATGTTAAGTCTTAATTAGAACAAAGGGTTTTTTTAAGCTAAAAAGAGGCTATTGAGAAAAGGATGATACTGAAAAACTCGGGACATTTTTTTAAAGTTTCGTTGAAAAGTCACATTCTTCTATGCTTTTCAAAAATATTGGGAGAATAATTTTAATCACCAGATTTATATTGTGGACACAAGAGGAGGTAAAATATATGCCATGTTTCATTTACTTACTAAAGCTCTGGAAAATCAAAGAACTTATTTTGAATTTTGCTAAAATGAAAAAATTCTATCTAAGCTATAAGTGTAATACAGTTATATTTCTCACTTTGGCAAAAGGTGATTTCAGAGGAGCAGTGTAGACCAAGGATTGAAATCACGGACTTTATAGTCAGACATAAAAAGCCATTGGAGCCGTGGTCCTGCCACAGATTACCTGTGTTACCTGGGCAAACTGTTCTATTTCCTCCCAGGTACAAAAGGCATAATAATGCCTATCTTGAAAGTTGGTTAAAAGGTAAATGAAATAACATATAAAGGACTTTGCAGAGTTCCTGGTTGATAATCAACACTAAATAAACGGTAGTTGTCATTATTATTACTAATACTAGTTTTAACACTCACTAAATATCACATTGTTCTCCTTTTCTGAATTGCCTCTTCACTAAGTTAGGCTGCCTCTCCAAGATCCACTTCAATTTTGACTTTTTTCCTAAGACTCCCTTGACTTTTCTGGCTTTTACTGATCTCTCTAATTGCTTACCCCTTAACCCAAATTAATCTAATTGCTTAGAATTGTAAACTCTAGAGATCAATATAATACCTTCTATTGTTTCCAAATTCCTTAAAATTTGTTTATTATATCCTTGTTCTAGTTATTTATTGCTATATAATAAGCCCCAAAACTTAGTAGCTTAAACAACCATTTTATTACGTGTCATGATTTTTGTGGGTCAGGAATTCAGACAGGCTTTGGCCAGGCAGCTCTTCTACTTTACAGGGCGTTGGCAGAGTGACTTGGTGGTATTCAGCTGGTAGACAGACTGGTACGGAGGGTCAAAGATGAGTTTACTCACACTGTTTCCTTGGTGGGGTTGGCGGGAGGAGTGGGCTCAACTGGCACTGTCAATAGGAGTGCCAGTGCCTAAATATGGAGTGTGAATGTCATCTCTCCAGTATAGCGGGCTTGCAGTAATTGTTGGGTTTCTTCTACATCAGCTCAAGTCACCAAGTACGTGGCCCTATATGTCTAAGTCATATAGCCACTCCATTATTGCTTGAAGCAGTCACAAGCCCACCCAGATCCACGGAGAGGGGACATAGATCCCACCTTTCGATGGGAGGACTGTCAAAGAATTTGTAGCCATGGTTTAAAATTACCGCAATCTTCTATGATACAAAGAGTCCTTTGAGAATAGAGACTATGTCTTCATCATATTTATATAATCAATGATGTCTTATAGGTCGGGAGATATTTAATAAATAAAAAAATTATAAAGGAATAAACTTTTTAAAAAATGACTAAAAACTTAGCCTTTGTTCATATTTTCTATGGTTAAGAAAAGTCAGAGTTATTTTGAAATTTTTCATACCAAACCATACTGAATATTTCCTTATTACTGTTTCCTCATCCTTATTAGTTTGTGTCTCAATCTCCTTTCTTTTTCTCTTCTCACATATGTGTGTGTGTGTGTGTGTGATCTGAAGTCAGAAGATGTGTTTTTTTTCTACCAATAACTCTGTGTAAACCACTTCTTTTCTTCACAGCCATTAAATTAGACAACATTTAAAGTTTCATACAGCTCTAAGACTCTGTGTGTTTACTATTCTTATAATAATATTGAGAGAGAGGCATGGAGTGGTAGAAAGAGTGATGTTAGTGGAGTCAATAGGATATGGATGTTTGTTCCAGACCTGCCACATGCTAGTGTTGTAACTTTGTGGGATAACAATAATTTCTCTACTAAGTTCCCAAGGTTGTGGTAAATTCAGTGAGATAATATATATGAAAAATACTGATAAACTATAAAGAGTTGCATGAAATGGCTGGGAAACATTTCTCTGCTTTCTTCTTTTTTTTTTTTTCTTTTTTGGAAGATTGGCCCTGAGCTAACATCTGTTGCCAATCTTCCTTTTTTTTCCTCTCCCGAAAGCCCCCAGGATATAGTTGTATATCCTAGTTGTAAGTTCTTCTATATGGGATGCCTCCACAGCATGGCTTGATGAGGCAGTGCTAGGTCCCTGCCTAGGACCCCAACCAGTGAACCCTGGGCCTGTGAAGCTGAAGGTGCAAGAGCTTAACCACTCGTCCTCAGGGCCGGTCCCCTCTCTGCCTTCTTAAAGAGGTGGAAGGAGAACTTCATATGGAGTTTGAAGCAACTTTGGAGGGTATCTATGAACAGGAAGCTGTACTGGAATATCTCTAGCTCCAGAATCTGCTACTAAACCCAGCCCATGTAAATATCACCCTCTGTCCTTACTTGGATGCTGCATTTCTAATCATTGAATACATGCATATTGTCAGGGAAAGGCACTGATAATTCAGCTGCTGAGCCAGTATAGAGAAGTTATTCATTACTGGGTTCAACCCAAGGTCAAAAACATCAAACCCTAGCCATTAAACAAAATGGTGACAGGCAGGGTAGTGATGACCCAGAGTGAATATATTGCTCATAGGAAGCAAGGTCAGGAATACAGCAGGCCTGAAAAAGGTTGCTGAGTCAAAGTCAGGAAGAACCAGCCTATAGTCCAGAGGTGTATGTGAAACAGCACGTTCCAGATGGAGTAGGGAAGGACAGCAAAGGGGAGGCCAGCCACCAACAAACAGCAGAGGCTATGGAATCTTCAATGTCTGACTGTCTTTGAAGCTTTGCAAGTTTTGTTTCTTTCCTCCAAAACTCCCTCTTACCCCCATCTAGACTTCTTTACCTCGACAAATCTGGTGAAGACGTAGAAAGGAGTATATTCTCTCTTTCCTGCTGAGAAAGTCAGCTTGTTTTGGCTTCCCAGGCTCAGAGTAGGAACTGGGCTCACTTTGTGAAATCCATCTCCTCAGTCAGCTTCAGGCTCACTACATTTTAGACATATTATACTTTAACATTCCCATTGGAAGGATGCTGAATCCAGTAGGTTTAAGGACTGTAGAAACTTTTAGAAATTAGTGCTTGTGCTCTCAGCAATGAGAACGGTTTTCAAACAATGCTTCAATTTGTCTAGGCTTAACAGAAAACATCACTTGTGTCAGGGCAACATATAAAATGTGTAGCTTCTAGTGCCTGGCTATGAATGGCACTGTAAAGGTCTGGTTGTGGGGCTATAATGTGTGATCATGTATGAAGATGTAGAAGGGGGTGGCTGATTTCTGCATCCTGTTGTCCTTAGAGGTGGTTCCAGAAATACCCACCCAGAGATGAAAGTCAAGCAAGGGTCATGCTCCACCTTGCCTTTGTTTATGACACCTTTCTGCAGCCCGCTTGTTGGCCTGGCGCTGCAGAGGACTCTCCTGCAGCTCTGGGTGTCTGGGAAATGCCTGTTTCATTAAGGCTCCTGAACCCTATCACGTTACACTTCAGAAGGAGTGACCAGCTTACTTAAAACAAAGAAGCTTTGACCTTTCTCCCCTTCTGAAACCAAAAACAGATGAAGTTAAAGTGACTCATTTCCGGCTTTTAAATACGCTCTAAGAAATATTTTTTCAAGTAGTTTTGGGCCTCGGGGGTTTTTTTGGCCTTATTTTTAGTTTATATTTTTACATAAATATCTTATTCCCTTCTCGTCCAGGTCAACATATTTACTACTAATATTCATAGTGAAGCTCGCTGTACTTTTTTTTCCTTCTAGATTTCTTATTTTCTTCTTCTTCTTCCTTTTTTTTAATCCGAGTTGTTTATAACCATGACCCTTGATCCTCCAAGTCTTAAAACAGCTTGGCTTTCAGCAGCTAAATCTGACAAGGTCAGCATTTTTCTGTTTATTCTGAGAATACTATTTACCCTCTGGGGTTTTTAAAAGCAATTCTGTAAACCATCACTTGGAAAAAGTTTGTAGCATTCGTAGAGACTTCTATAAAGTTAGATCACAATACGTGACAACTTCTCACTCTGATTTTTGAACTCGGGGACAGTCATCTCTACCTGAAAATTTTGTGTCTAAGTGGCTACACTAACCAAAACTTTTAAAGTAAAATTATAGATTTAAAATAATCGAAATGGTCTAAATAGAATTGATTTCACTTCAGTGCATTGCCCTTGCCACCTTAAATCAAAAACTAATCAAATAATTCTTGCATTTTGCCCTTCAGAAAGTATCTCCATTATGAATTGCATGATAAATTACATTATTTATTTTAAGTTATGAATTAGGATAAAGAAAGGAAACAGATCTTTTCAATAGTCAAGCCATAGAACAAATCTACTTTTGATCAGATTGTAAATTGTGAGGCATTTGGGAATCATAACTTGTGCTTAAGGAGACAAAAGCTGTTTCTGAACAGGCAAAATCAAGAACGTTATTTAGAAAGAGACTAACATATTTGTCAAAGGTTCAAAGATAATCCACCCGGCCTGGATACAGTTCTGCATTCACTAGAGCTCCTGCGAACGCCTCTGCTTCTGCATGAGCACATCAGACCCTAACAACCCTTGGGATCAAGCTGAAAATGTAACTTTCTAGCTGTTTAGTTTCAGTACAGAAGATGTCTCCACTAAACACAGAATTCCCCTCCATCAGGCCAGGACAGTGAAGTCAAAGTGTATAATATATTCAAATCTCCTTAAGAAGCCGCCGATGCCCTAGACTGTGAGAAGAAAATTTTAACTCCAGCAAATGCCCTGCTAGTTCAGAATGTACTGCATTAACAAACAGACATCTTTTTAGTGGTGGATGCTGATTGGAGAAGGGGAGAGGACTCTCAAGCCATGGAGAATGTTTTATGGTTTCTTCAGAGAGAGTAAGGATGCTTGACTCTGGCTCAGGAAAATCAAGGAGCAGGTGGTGCCTGGGAGGATAAACATTGCTAAGTCTGCATTTATTCCTTTTACTCTAACTGTACATTAATTCAATAAGATGGTCTAATAAAATAATGCATTTTTCAAAATGCTTAGCTGGCATTTCGGGAGCGGTGGGCATTTTTATTATTTACCAAGGAATGCATTTTGAAGGAATTGGTGAATAAAGTCAGTCGCGCTGTAGGCTGCTCTGGCCTCCAGGGGTCACCCTTCCCTTTAATGACTACAACAATAGTCTGAGGCCCCACCCTGAGGGACTTTGGTCTTTTAGCAATTTCTCGTGCCCTAGTAACTCTGAGAATCCAAGGGATTGCTTCTATGTTCAAGAATGTTGTCACTTTCGCCCTCAGCCAGCCATCTGTCTCTGGCCGCTGCCACACCCTTCTGCTGGCAACCTCTTGCTGCCCGACTCTGACTTTCCTAAAGCCATTTCTGGCCCTCACGCCACTTTGCACTAAGTGAGGACATGGGTTTATCGCATTATTCCCTACAGCACAGTCAGTAGCAGCCTGGGATATTTAACAAAACTTTGCTGAAGTCTTAGGGATAACAGAAGGGAAGAAATTACAAGGGAAAAATAGAAAGGAAAGAAATATAGGACAGGATACTAGATTTGTACGACCTCCCCAGAATGTGTACATCTCCACAGGGGTTCCTTACTAAATGTTTCTCCTTTACACACACACGCAAACGCTTTGTACTTCATGTCACACTGGCTAGCCTACTTCTCTCTCATCTGGAATCAAGACTCTCAAATCCTCTGTGACTGCCACAGAGGGCAAAATTTATTTTGCTGAAAGGAAACCTGATGTGATCTGCAAAGAATATAGCCCTTTATATTATCATCTATGCCAGCTTCTCCCTCCAATGTCTCAAATTTTCTCATCCCAGAATAAATCTTTGCTTTATCTTATGTTAATTACGATGAGGAGGCGGGAAGCTGTGTGATTTAACAGGCAGGATGTTTCTGGATTCTAGTCATTCATTTTCAACAAATATTGGCATCTACCTGGGTAGCCTGTTCCACTGGGGAGTTAGTGACAAAACTGAAGCACCCAGGGTGATTTAAGGAGAGGTTCTGGTATCTTGAGATCACTCAGAATCAAAAGAAAGAAGTGAATAGCAGAGTCACAAGTATAAAAGGATAAGGCAAGGCCTGGATTCAGGAGGCTGGCGGGTTAATCACTGTAGACTTTAGACAGTGTAGACTGAGGAACTATTAGGAATTAGAAAAGACGGTGACCCTTCTGGCAGGAAAGCAAAGACGAGAGGGATCGTGTATGGGAAGCAGGAGATGGAAAAGAAAACTGCAAAACTGATCTCAAACTAAGATTTTTAACATACTGTGTCTCCTCAGTGAAATGGATTTCCTTGTTAAAGGCGAGAGATTGATTAGAAAAACCCCGGGTGACCAACTCTGGCTTCACCAGGGGCAAAGAGCAGAGACGTGAAATCAAATTTCTCCGAGGTCTGCCATGGTGCGTTCACCTGCCCTCTTCTCCAGGGATTTAAATCAGGCATTTGGGAGGGGGCAATAATTGGTGTCCTTGCAAACCAGTATAGCTAAAAGATTTGTTCACATTTATTCAAAGCAGGACCTCATGAGGGAATGATTAAAAAGGAAGTTTCCTGTTGTTGGCAGCTTTCACCTCTGACCCAAACTTGAATACTTTACTCAGCAAATCAAAGACATGGCTGCGAAGATGTTCTGGTGACCAGCTATTGTTATTTGACCAGCTCATCCCCACACCAGGTAGCGTTTCAAAGTATCTCTCCCAACAGTATATAACCTTCCTTGGAAATTTTCTAATAAATTTAATTCTTGCAGCTTGTTAGTTTCCCAATGATGTCCTACTGTCCCTTAGAGACATGGGCCGTGGGTACCATCTAGCTGGTCCACCTCTCAACTGGACTTTGCCACTCATGCCACTGCCACTTGGAGCTACTGACGTCGACACCGTTGAACACTTGTCCCTCATTCGCTACTTCTCCACATCATAGCAAACAAGCTGCATTTCAGAGCACAAGATCTTTCCTTGTGAGGTTACCCACTAAATGCTGTTGAATTGAAAGGAATAGAAGTGGTAGGTCTCAGTGCACAAAGGACTGTAGAAATGGAGGCCAAGATGCACAAGACGTATATACAAAATATTCCTGAGCTTCAGTCGTCGGGGTGTGATAAGTCAAATGAAGTTTGGGACCACTTCTTTGTGTTGCTATGTCTTGAGAAGATATTTAAGAAATTTTCCTGAGAAATATGCTGCCTTCTGACTTATTTAGTAAGGAGAACTTTGGACTTCTCAACCCTGCCATTTCATTAACATGGTTTGCATGTAAACTTCTAATTGGTTTCTTTATACTCACTTTGAAAATGAATATATTCTTCTGCATTAACATTTTATATAAAATCATGGTCTAGACATGTACATGTACTGCTAAAATTAAATCATCAATAATCACTATCTAAAATGAATTACATCCCAAAAGCTCTGGCTAATGATTTATCTCTTCTTCACGGAACCGATCTCTATCAGATTGATTTATGTAGCAGCCAATCATGTTTCAGTAAACCACAGCATGCACATGCATCTTTAAGTGATGATAAGCTGTGACTGTCCATTTATTTGTACAACACTAGCAACAAAAAAAAAAAAAGAAGGAAAAAGAAAGTCCCAACCTCTTTCAAAAGCTTCACATGATGACCAAATCCTCTAAGAAACGATAATGGCCAAGTCTATATCAAATTTCAGAACAACTGATATAGTACCAAGCATATGCAAAAAAATTAAGCAAAAATGGTGAACATGAAAATGGTGACGTTTGATACAGAAAATTCTTTGCCTTTGCATGTTTACATTATTTGCTTTGATAGCAAGGTACCTTTTTGCACATTTACATTATTTGCTTTGATAGTAGATGCTTTTGTTAGTTGTTGAAGTGATTGACAACCTCATGCTGTTCTATTTAATTGCCTTTTCTGCAATGCAAGGTTCTGTGTTTAGAAGACGCTGTTTCATAAATAAATCCAAAGTGTGTGTGTGTGTGTGTGTGTGTGTGTGTACGACAGAGGTTTCATTTCTCAAGCCAATTCTGTAACTCTTCAGCTACAGCTGTCGCCATTTTTATCTGTATTTACACTAGAGTTCTTTCTCATCCTTCATGTTTTTTGCCTTTTCTACGTTTAAGGAGATTAATGAATCTCCTCAAGAGAATGAAAGCTTTTTCATACAGCTCTTTATGTTTGAGAGAACAGTAGAGGTACTGGACATATAATGTTTTAGCAAAATATGTAAAATGTTCAAGTTTTCAAGGCCTAAACAATTATTCCCCACAAGACTATTTCTAAGATTGAAACTCGGTAAGGATTTTGCATTCTGCTGAATTTACATTCTAGCTCTTGAATGTGTTCTCTCAATTAATAAAGTCCAAGTAGTAATTTTTTTTCAGTTAACAAAATATAACCTGAAAATATTACTACTAAAGGGTTTGTCATATGATTTCAAAAATCTCTCATTGAGAGATTGGTCAGTATTGCTGTGGTAGACAATGCATGCAGCTTAATATTGTTAAGATCTTTAGCAATATTTTTTTTTTACTTAATCCAAAAATTAAGTTCAAGCAATTCTTTAAAGTAACTTATTAGTATTATGATGTCTTACTGTACTTGTCTTCAGGATATAGTTCAAGATGGTTATTATTCCTGTTTCTTCAATTTAGTCATGCTTGATTATTTGTCATAGGTCTCCATGATTTTTAACACATTTGATAACAAATTCTGCAAAGATTCTACAGGTCAACACACTTGGTATAAATGCTATGGTGGCTTTCCCCCCAACCCTCTGTTGTGAACTTAAGTTAAAAAGACAGTGATTTTCGAGGCAAAGAGATATAGTAATGAAGCTCAGACTGCTTTCAACTAGTTTGAGAAATAAAAGTTGGATCAAGTGTGATTGATTCAATTTAAATGAGGCAGAGTGAAGTAGAGAAAATACCTAAATTTAAATCCTGACTCTACCACTTGTAGCTGTGTACTTGTGTAAATCTCTTCACCGTTCTGAGTTGTTTCTTCATCTATGAAATGGAAGTAACAACATCTACTCTATAAGAAACAGCCAACCCTGGATGACCTGCAAGGGAGGGAGTCAGGAGAATAAATGGGTAACCCCGACTCCCCACTTTCTGAATCTCCCCTCTCATTGTCTAAACTCCACTCAAATCCAGAGGGCAGGGAGCCTACCGATGCTGTTCACAGGGCAAGTCTCCAGGGCAGAGAGTAGGGTGGAGAATGGTGAAGAGTAGATTATGAGAGTGAAGCGGAAAATATCAGTCTAGATATGAAGGAACGGAAAAAGGCCCTAAAATAGAGACCACACTGAGAATTGTATTTTGATAATATAGTCAGAGCAAGACTATGGAGGAGGCAACACATGGATGGAGCTCTAAAGAGTGAGAAGGAGGGGCCGGCCTGGTGGCACAGTGGTTAAGTTCACACACTTCGCTTTGGTGACCTGGGGTTCACAGGCCTGGATCTTAAGCCCAGATGTACACACTGCTCATCAAGCCATGCTGTGGCAGCATCCCACGTACAAAATAGAAGAAGATTGGCACAGGTGTTAGCTCAGCGACAATCTTCCTCAAGCAAAGAGGAAGATTGGCAATGGATGTTAGTTCAGGGCCAATATTCCTCTCAAAAATAAATAAATAAACAAATAAAGTGTGAGAAGGAGGGAACTGTATAATGAGATAGGCAGAAAGAACAGCATTGCCAATGGCCCTAAGGCAGGAAAGAGCTCCTTGTATGATGTGATTTGAGAGAAAACCTTGTGGCTGATATAAAATTAAAACAAGTGGAGAGAAAAGGCACCCAATTCCAGAATAGGAAGAAATGGAAGTCAAGTAGTTACAAGAATATTTGGGAAAGTATGAAGCAGACTTTTCCTGGGAGAGGAACCAAGGGAAATGGAGTTGGGTCAGGGAAGGAAGAAGACATGCATGTTCCTGAGTATTAGTGAATTAATTTTCTGCTCTTCCCAGATAAGATTTTAATTTTTAATCAAGTCTTTCAATAAGTTTAGTGAGATTTTCAAATACTTTTGACACTAAGGAGATACTTTTGGATTTGCCCCCTCAAATTGTATCACATAACCAAGCTATCACCTACTGATCCAACTTACGCAAGGCTGGTTCTGATTAATAATTCTCCATAGATCCAAAATACCTGAATTAAAATGTACTTAAAACAAGGCTGGCAAAGCCAGTGACATAAGCATTGCTTACATACTAGCTATTTTAGAGTACCCACATCATTGCTTCCTTGGTTCAGAAAATTAAGAACTATACATTTATTTGTTCTCAATATTATTTTTTAAAATTAAGAAATCTGATATTATTGATGATCAAAAATGAGCTGTCTTGGGCTGGCCCCATGGATTAGTGGTTGGGTTTGGCATGTTCCACTTCAGTGGCCCAAGTTCACAAGTGTGAATCCCGTGCGCAGACCTACACCACTTGTCAGCCATGCTGTGGCAGCAACCCATGTATAAAATGGAGAAAGATTGGCACAGATGTTAGCTCAGGGTTAATATTCTTCAAGCAAAAAAGAGGAAGACTGGCAACAAATGTTAGCTCAGGGCTAGTCTTACTCAGGGGGGAAAAAATGAGCTGTTATTTTATTGGTCTACAAAGCACTGGGAAAAGTAGAGACAGAATTTATACAAATTTCTAAGGATATAACTTTAGTTTTAAAAGAAGACTACTGAAAGGTATTTTTGAGACATTAAACTAAAACCTCATTCTTGTACTGTGCATGTGTATTTCATACTGACCTGTTTGGTTATTTTTTTCCCAAAAAAAATGGCATAGAACTTTCAAGTTGTTGGGATTTTTAATCCCAGAATGCATTTATTTCTCTTGATATAAGGAATGTAATTGGTGTTATACTTAATTCTATAAACAATGTTTAATCTATTATATTCAAAATATACCAATGATATCAACATTCAATGATGTAAATATATATCCTCATGTGAAATTGAAGTCAGAACATTTAAAACATTTGCTCAAAGTCACGTAACAGGTAAAGGACACAACTGAAACTTGAGTTGAGAAATGATTGGCGAAAATCATTTTCTCACATCCCTTATTTGCAGTACTTTGAACCTCCTTCTGAGGGCATCAGAGTCATTAATAAAACTCACAATAGCCTCAATTCCCCTGTGAAAAAGGTGAAAAGTTGTTCATATGGTAGTATTTCACGATAACGTTGGTAACGACCAAGCGAAATTCAGATAAAGATAAACTAGGAAACTTCACCATGACTCATGTTACAAAGTGGCCTCACTTATGGGACCCAAACACTCTTCATAGTTTGTAATGCTATTGTTTCTGTGACTGATTGTTGGGTTTGTATGACTATGAACAACTGAATATTACTAATTTGAATCAATTCATCTTTGAAATGCTTTGGGCTCCCTTTCTATGCCCATCTGAAAGCCACACTTTCTTCAAGGCTATGCTAATTTTCCACCTAATCCATTTAGGCTTCCTGACTATAGAAAGATATCATTATTTCTCCCTTTTTGCTGACCATACTCCATGTTACTTTAGGCATTACTTTTCCCCTAATGAGTACCATCTTAGGAGATAAATCCAGGTGCCTATCTTACTCTAAGAGGCAGAAGCAGTTTGGACTCCCTCTGCAGAAACGTCCCTCTTACCTCCACATTACAGCTCTTCATTTAAGTCTGGCCAACTGGATACTCTTTACTGGGACTTTGAATCCTGAGCAGAGTAATCCAAGAACAGAGTACAAGAACAGAAGAAAAGGCTAGAAGCACTCATTTTAAAGGACTACCTCAGAAGCATATATAGGAATTCAGTCAATATCTACTGAATTAGATATCAATGAGAAGAGTACATAAGAAAAGAAAGTGATCATTAAGTAAGAAAACTTCATTGAGTTAGTTTCTAATAAAATCTGAAAACATCAAAATGCAGACTATACATTAACCACAATATCTTCTATAAAATAAAGCCTGATTCATGTTGAAATTCTATCATTTTTTGTTAAACACTAGACTGAAGACTTTTATCTCATTGTTAAAGTCCATTAATAAGACCAACAGAAGAGAGAGGAATGTGGAATTAATAGTCAAAGGAAAGTGAAGTAATAAAATGGAGTTCGTCATGCCCCATGGCCTTTTCTGCAATATTTTAGTGCATTCCTTTGATAAGCAAATACCAAGATCACATTGCATTCATAACACACTAGGAACTTACACAAATAAAGATTGATTTCATTTTTTATTATTCGAAGATACTAAATGATTCCCTCATAATGCTTGTGAACAATATAGTTTGGGGTATCTGGAAAGTTCATTGTGTTGTCAATGATTTTCACAAATAAAAGAATACATAAAATGCAGAAAGCAGTGTGTAGGGGTATAAATAAACCTTAGAAGTATTAATTCCTGCCTACTGGCACAGAACTTTACTGTTTAAAAGCACTTTAATGATTGTGGTTCAAATGATTTATATTATATGAAAAGAACTACCATAGAGGAATTAAATAAATGATCTTCAAACACCACTCACACATACAACAGTTAGAGACACAACATTTTCAAAAAAAATTCATTTTATTCACTATATATATCATACAATATACATACAATATGTATAGTATATTATAGATAATATAAATTATATATATATAAAACTTTTTTCAATAACTTTGGCATAAGGACATATTTCATTTTTTTCCCAGAGCAAGTAAATGTTGGCTTTTTATACACAAAGGATGATAAGGATAATGTTGAAATATTACTTTTTTGCAGTAATGTTTAAAGCATTTGTCTTTCCTAAATAATTCATGTAATTTTTCCTCTGTTAATACCCATTTGTATAACTGCGTATGATGAAAGTTAAGAAGTGCCCCATTAGGAGGGGATGAAAGGCTGGCAATACTTGAAAAATTATAAACTAAACAGAAGTGATGGTTATAGTCCCCCTTTCACATAAAAAATCATAAAGTATTTCCTGTTTTGTCCCATTTCTCAGTTGGAACATACTCTCATAGAGGGAACATGAATAGATTAAAATCTAACTTTTTTCTTCTTTAAGAAAACATAGGCATAATCACTTTTGATTTCTTTTAAGTAGTTCAATAAACAATGAGTACTATTTTAAAACTACAGGCATTCCATGGGAATCTCCCTGGAAAGAAAGAACTTATATCGAATGTCATTTTATGAGTTAAGTTTATGGAAAGCTATAATCTTTTTGCAATAAAGAGTGCAGTAAAAACTAATTCATACGTGTCCCTTTTCATCCAGCGTATACAGGAGACTCAAATTATTTCTGTTGAAAATGTCCTAAGGTGATTTTTTTTTTTTTTTTTTTTTTTGGTGAGTAACAAGGGGACGTTAAAATTGCAGGTACTTGCCAGGAGTTTCCTTAATTTGCAAATGATCTGCTTGATGCTGAATGCATTGGGATATCTTAGTTTTTTCAGATCATTACCTATCATGAGAGGGCTCTACACCATAGACAAAAAGAGTGTGGAGATAGAGAGAGGAGAGCAAGCAGAAGGTTACTCAAACCAAGTTCTTCTCTTCAAGAACTGGAGAACTTTTATGGTGATTTTAGGAGATCCTACCCAGAGATAAAGGAATAAAATACTAAGGATATAATAACATCCCAAGATCTTCTAAAGTTAGGGAGGAGGTAATGGGAAATTATGAAGGGTTAGCCTCACATATACTTCTGTATAGTCCAGAGCCAAATTTACCAAAAGTACATTGATGTATCTTGAGAATTGTTACCTTCCCTAATATGTGTTATTTTTGACGTCAGTATTTATTTCCAGGTCATCCTTAGCAGTAAAAACCTAAAAACAAAGGGCCCTGTGCATTTGTTTCAAGGTTATGAGGGAAGAGAAGCGGGGCCTCTGTACCATATTCTGGAGGTGTGTGGGGAGGAGCTCCAGAAGATCGAAACGTGCTGGGGAAGCAGGAGAAGAGAAAAATGAGTCAATCACTACTCATTGTGATCTTCCAGAAGAAGTAAAAAGGGGAGGAGAATAAGAAGTCCAGAATGCAATAATGTTCCCTTATCAATAATATTTATTAACGTTTGTTTTATTCTGTCTCTACCTTTTTAGGATTCTAGGTTTCATAACGAATAAGAGTATATGGACAATAAGCTGTTAATAACTTTATGCTGGAATAGTGTTTTGCTTTTGTACGGCACACATTTGTACATATCAGCTTATTTCATATTCATATCCATCGACCACATTTTATGAGTCAGAAAAATGAGGCTTAGAAATACTAGTTTATAGACTTATTAATTGGAGAAACAAAGACTAAAATCTCAGTTTCTAAGTTTCTATTTTACTTTGAATCAAATAAATGTGTTTGGATATAACTCTTTTCCTCTGAGTAGAGAAGAACAGGAAAGATCTCCAAAATAATGCTAAATCTAAAATATTGTAGTCAATGTGTATTACATTATGGAGATTTCGGCCTGAATAATTATTGGCTGCCTTGTTGAGATCTACTTTTGCTCATCCAATCCAACAACTAAACCCTTAAAAAATAATCTTGGCATTTGTTTTGGTTTTCTTGAAGCAGAGGGCGCAGTACTGTCCTGGTGCGTACCCCTGCAAATGTTCTGAAACTTCCTTTAGCTCTTCAGTCTCCCAAACATTCCATACACAAGTCAAAGTGCCTGATGTCTCTCGCTCTCTCTTTCTCCTTCCTAGCCACTAAGCATCATATTGCTCTCCCCTTGGTCTCCTCCTTCTAGATCCTTGCTGCTCATACCCTACTCTTCCAAAAGCCCTACTTTTCCTGTATGTCACCCTCTCTGCCTATCCTGTCTTCAGGAATTACACACTAATCCTCCACTCTATCCTCTCTTAGCTGTAGGAGCAGCTCCCCAGAATTCTGGTGGATAAAATTCCCCATCATTGTTTTATGTTTTTCACTAAATGTTTTTCAATTTTTTAAAATCCCCAAATCATCAATTTTAAGGGTGAAGTACATCTTTCTTGCAGGCAGGTGCATGATTCACAATGATTCTCCCTTTCCGAAAATGGTTTCTTGATTCATGACTGTAAAACCAAGCTCTTCCTATGGAATATAGATGATTGATTCAGCATAAGTGGTTGATTCAAGGGCACTGATCCAAGCTGGTAGAATCAGCTTCTCCTTCCCAGAAACTTGCAACCTAAAATCTAGAGACACAGACTGGGATGTTCCAGAGCTCACAAGAGCAGAGATGATGTGAGAATAGTCACAAACCAAACTTCTGCTCCTGAGCTCCACAGAGCTTCCCTGCTTCCTTTCCTTCTGGGGTCTCGGTTCAACTCTCTTGAATTCAATGAGATACCCAGTACTATTCCAGTAAATCCCCTACCTGGAGTCAGTTTCCGCTACTGGAGAAAACTATTTCCCAAAAGGATCTAGGTCAGGAGATGGTTGAAAAAAACTGTTCAAGTTGGAAATCATAAAGTTGATGGATACTTCAAAACCTTTATTTTAACTTAAACTATGAAAATGTGCACACATTTTCCAATTATTTTTATATTCGCTAATTGGAGTTTCCACTGTTATTCTTGTACAGACCACAGCCAAAATACAATAAACATGTTTTCTAGTTTAACCTTCAAAGTGAAATAAGGGTTTAAACAAATTGTAAAGCAATCTGGGTACATAATCCTTCCAAATTGTAAAGATTTCTTCCAGATTCATAATTATCTTACCCACACCCGATTCCTGAGCAATAGTGTTTTAATGAGTTGCCCTTACCAAATTTTCCCAAGTATTTCATTTAGTTTTAACACTCGCAACTCTGTCTTTTTCACACTAATTCCTCACGAGACAGAAATTAAATTAAATTACGTAATTATAATACTACAAGAGGCATAAACAGATTTAGAAACAAACATGGCTCACTCTATTAAGCATTCAGCTCACTGGAAGGAGAAAAGGTGCATGAGCATGATAGAGAAAGCCATCTAATACCTGCACTTAGTGTGCTGTGGGCATTAGTGCATTTTATAGGGGAAATAGAGGGTGGCTATCAATCCGGAGAACTGGCTAAGTGGAGGCAGATTAAATGAGTATCCACTGGACTTAAAACCAAAAGAGGCTTGGCTAAAGTGAATAGGATATTCAACATCAGGTCAAAGACAAAACTTAAAGTAGATGAAAATACTGCATATTTAGCCTTTTTCACAATTTTGCATATGTTAATAGTTTGATACTAAAGAAATAGCATGACTCATTGAAATAAATCAAAAGCTGGCATTTGGGCTTAACACTTACACTTACCCAAGCTGAACATATCTTAACAGACAAAGAAGTATATTTGTCAGCCACCAAACAACTGCATACTTCATCCACTTCATTGAATTCAGGTAGAAAAAAGAGTTTTGAGAAATCTTTTAGACTCTCTGGAAAAATGTATAGTGTTGATCTTTATAATCAAAGGCTACATTTTCCAACAATAATCATCATCTGCTTCTTATTATGATTGAAAATAACTTTAATCAGTAAGTAGTCATTAGGAATTACAAAATGAGATTTTTAGTTAAAAAATGTATATAACTTCAGCCAATATTACAAAACATTCTGGCTATTAGTGGTATTGTGTTTCTGACTTAGATTTAGTGTGGCCCCTAAATTTGGTATCAAAATGACACTAGAAAGTGAAGTATGCTTGTAGTTGACTGTCCTAGAGGATACGATAAAGAACATGGAAATGCCACTTGAAAATTCATCAGACAATCTTTCATATCATTAGGTTGTGAGTTTCTAAAGTTCTATAGCCATCAATATATATTGATTAAATTCCAGAAAGGGAAGAATCAATCAGTAATTATGGGTTATTTATGAAGTCTACATGGTGTTGTTCATCATAAATCCAAAAGATAGATAGATTGATAGATAGATGATAGATAGTTTACATGCATCAGAGGAGTAGCATGTATTCAGAATATCTATAGGCAATTCAGAGCTAGTGAGATCCTTTCAAAGGATGCATTGATACACAGGGTACTAAACTACTAACTCTTAGCAAATAGAATCACCCCAAATCTCTTGATTGAACCAACCCTATAGAGAATGGCACTTCCAAGTCACACTCCAGCTCAGGATCTCTTGTGTTCATTTTGTCGATAACAACTGTATGTAATCTCAAATGACATGAAGGGGTCATCAGTACTGAGTTCCTACTCTGCAAGCCAACTGGTATCAAAGCCAGTTCCATTGCCACCAAGGACTGCTGAGGCAAGAGTGTGAGGAGGACTGACAGAGACAGATGCTAAAGAAACAGTGGAGAGGAAAGCTAAAGCTCTTGATCACAAGTGATGGGGTTGCTGTGAGGCACCACCAGAGGCAGTGTGGAAAAGCTGTCATTTTTCTGGGTAGCAACAGGAGTGCCTGTTGGCATGTGGCAATCAGAATGGGGTGGCTTACACTAGAGGAATAATGTCACACTGCCCAAGAGTGAACACGCAAGTGGGACTTCTGACAACAAATAGATTCCCCACCAGCAGCTCCTAGGCTAAGAAAGGACTAAGTCATTCATACTGCGCCTGTGGAACTCTCTGCAGGGCTCCATTGATCTTGTGGTCTGCACTCATGCACACGGCTTGAAATACCTTCAGCTCTGTCATCTGTGAGTACAAGCAAAGATTGCTTCCTCTCCCTGTTGTTAGGAGGGATGGTGACAATGACTGCACAGCTTCCACAGGTAGGTGCGAGTTGGAACAATAATTAAGCACTGTCTTTTACATATCCCTCCTCCACTCCTTGAGACATTTTGGGGACTGAAATGTCAAATCTTAGTTTTAAAACATCTTGGGATGAAGGGGGGCATATCTCAATCTGATCAAGTCTCTACACGTATCACATAAATATTTGGTGGATATCTCAAGTGACACATTCATTAATTCCCACCCTAATACAAAGATATCTATTTTTGAATCCCAGTGCTCTGTGGGTATTTCTCTCATAATACTTATCTGCTTTGAAATACAGTAATTTGCTCATCTAATAATTCATCCATTCAACAAACATTTTTTCAACACCTATCACATGCCAGTCACCATAATGGTGTTGTCTTATTAGTCAACAAGACAGAAGAGATTGTGCCTTCAAGGAGTCACAGCTCAGGATGATAGACATTTTAAAAATTAAACAAATTATTGAGAAAATGACAATTTGGATAAGTGTTATGAAGAAACGCCAGTTACCGAGACTGTCGTCCCCCCGTCTAATCTATGTATGTCCAGTAGCAATCAGGCCTATGCTTGGCACAGAGCAGATGCTTAATACACAATAGTTTATTAAATTGAGCTAATGAATGTAAGAACAATTTCTTGTAAGGTTGTAAGATCAATTTGATTTGTGAAATTTTAGAAGTAAAGTCTTTTGCCTCCCATCAGTATATTTGCTTTTCATTCCTTGAATAAATAGTCTTTTAAAGTTTAAAAAACTAATATTTCTGAGAGATACAGACTATTTTCGATGTGCTAGATTTTCAGATTTGAGCTATATTTTTGGAAATCTAGGGTAAACATTTGGTGTAGTTCACTCTAACACTGAACCTGATTCAGAGGTCCCACTCTTTTTAATGCAGAAGCTAAAATTTATTCTGCTTCCCTTGTTGTAGGTGAGATGCTCATGAGACCTGCGTTAGTTATTTAAAACTTTCAAATCTACTTTTGAACAGGGCACAGGAGGTCAGAGAGAAAAATGAAGCTATTGAAAAGCTCCGATGTCGAAAAGATTCCACTGGCCTGAAAGGGACAGTGGCACATCTACAAGACTCAGTTACTCTTAGATAAATCGTTGGACTACCAGTGTAAGCGAGCATTGTGTCCCTAAGCCTTCCCGAGGTTTGCCTCTGCTCACTGGTACTTCCAGGGCTGATAACAAATTCCCTACAGTCAAAGAGTTAATGCCTAGCATAGCAGGGGACCTCGAACTCTGCGCCAGCATTAAAGACTGTATTGGTCAGTCCCTATGCAACCAGGATTGCAAAATACTTGGACGATCACCCATAGAGAAATCTGACAGTGTCTATTAGCTCAATCCCAGAAACTTTGAAGAATAATATACGTCTTTATTATAGGTTTCCTTAATGAGTGGCACAGATTTACACATGCATGTTATCTAGATCCTCTCCCGATTGCGTGTTTTGTGTTTCCTTATTGCCTACCACCATCAGCAACAGATGATCTCTGGCAGAACTAAGGACCAGAAAGGTGGTGAATGGCTTGCTAATAAAAATTTAAATGTACACTGAAATCTTTAATTACCCCCATTTACTCTTCATAAAGGAGAGTAGTTTAATCCACTAAGGTTTACTCTCTTCTAGGATCCAGGACATAAAAATATATTGCTCTTAAACCCTCAAGGAGCTTGCATTTCAGTGAGAAAAAACAAATATTTACCAACTCACACTGGTGTAAGGCAGAAGCTAAATACAACAGCAGAAGTATAAATGCGTGACCATGAGGGCCCGGAGGGTAAAAGAATGGGGAGCAATTTGGAGGCAGAGAGACAAGCCCAGCACTGGAAAGCGGTGGTGCCCAGTATCTGAACACTCTAGGCTGTGATATCAGAAGGAAGGGAGGGAGTTAAAAGCATTGAAGGGGCAGAATCAAGATGACGGGTTCTGTTGTGTAGACGTGGAGGCGGCGATGAGATGGAGCCAAGGATGGCATGGAGTTCTTCAGCAGACGCAGTTTGTCCACTAGATGTATCTAACTTTTCTAAAGCTGTATCTGTAGGGATTATTTATTTAGTTTAGGTTTGGGACATTATCCTTGTGAGAATCCAGATGCTTTGGTACATTTTATCTTCAGAATTTAACAGAAAAGTCTATCCTTGCCTAGGGTGGCATTTGCTGCTGTAAATCATGACACGCTGGGTTTTTGCTGCAGCTGTAAGCTGAAATATGCCTCCTTTTAACTTCTACTCAGTGGTCCCAGTTCTGCCCTCAACAACTAACACAGATTAAGTTGAATCGCTCTTCAGTGTGGCAGCCCCTGAACCGTCATTATGTGAGCCCCCTTTCCTTCAGTTCCTCAGGTCCTCAGCTACTCATGTTGATACGGACTGTGCTCTCTATGCCACATGTCCTGGCCATCCTCCTCTGTGCATACTCTAATTTGTTACATGTCTCCTGAGATAGGAAACCCACCCAGGACCCAAGGTTCCAGAGTACTGTGGCTGGGACGAGCAGACAGGAGCTGCTGCGTTCTTCCGTTTGTGCACTGTGCTTATGAGGGCACCTTCAAATTGCCAGCAGTCTTTTTAAGCAGCCCTCCATACTGTAGGTGCCTCCTGCATTTACAGCGTACACATGTGGAGATATTTATCACACAGACTTTGCAAATCCATCTGTTACCATACACCTTCCTCTTACTGAACTTCAGAGTCAAACTTTACATTACTTACTAGAGTAGTAGCAAAGATGTCTGTCATATTTCATGGGGGAGAGGAGCATTTATTATTGGCATTACGAAAACAACTAGCATTTATTGAGCTATCATTATGTGCCAGATAATGTGTTAATATTTTTAATGAATTTTATCTTTTTAAAAATTAATATAAATTTTATCATAAAGATAATAGGAACAAATAAAAGCCATCAAATAGTATAAAAGAACTTCATATGAAAAGTAAATCTTACCCTTGTATCTTACCTTATCACAGATCTCCATGTTTTGTATACCATATCAAAAATTTTCTGTGCACATATATTATATATCATGTTTTAACATGATATGTGTTATACTCTGATCTTTGATTTTTTGGGGGGCTGAGGAAGACTGGCCCTGAGCTAGCATCTGGCGCCAATCTTCCTCTTTTTGCTTGAGGCAGAGTGGCCCTGAGCTAACATCTTTGCCCATCTTCCTCCATTTTGTATGTGGGATGCCTCCACAGCACGGCTTGATGAGTGATGAAGGTCTGTGCCTGGGATCTGAACCCACGAACCCTGTGCTCCAAAGCTGAGCATGTGAACTTAACCACTATGGTACTGACCAACCTCTAGATGTTTTTAATCTAACTAGTTCTTGGTAATCATTTTGTAACATCACATGTAGGGCCAGCTAAATCTTTCTAACAGCTACATGTATTTCATCATGTAGTTGTACTACAATTTGCATCTCATTTAATTCTAAGGACAATTCTATGCATTGGGTCTTGTTATCATCATTAAACATACAGGAAACTAGGATTAAAGAAATTATTACCTTGCTGGATGCCACACATTTGAATAGTAACTCAGTAAGGGTTCAAGTGCCTGACTCCAGAGTTTATCCATGGAATCTACTATTAACCCCTCTAGAAAAATAATTTTCACAGGTGGATTTCAAAACACTTTACAAACAGGTTTTTACAAGTGCATAATAGGTATTCCTTTATATTTTGTAATTGGTACAATAAGATTTAAAAAGTGGCTCAAGCATTTTATTGTAGCCAGAAATGTTAAAATAGCTCAGATTGTCCTGACCTAGTTCAGCCTCTGGAGTCCATGGACACCAACAATGATTTGCCAGATTCTAATTGAAGAATGAAATAATACAGTCCATATTCATGAGTGTTGTTCATTTGTACACAACTTCAAATTTTTGTTGTACAGGTGTCTTTTGCTTTTGTTTATTTTTAACAAAAATTGTTACAGCATCCAGAAATATCTCAAGTCATGTATTGAAAATCTGTGTTTTATTTGCTAACGTTTTAATATTTTTATTTACCCTATTTCAGAAAGTCATAGTTGGTCCTATCTGCTGGACTCATATGCCATCATTGTCTCTTGAATAAAGCTGTTAATTGCATGCAGAAAATATTAAAACATAATTATGATTCTGCTAAAAGAATAAACATGTCAAGTGTCAACAAAATATTGTAAGTCTGCTGCACTTCAAACTGAGTCAAAATAGATTGCTGAAATTTGTTCTTTTCAGTGCCTGTTTGAGAAAATGAAAAAGATACACCTGTTATAGTAACACATTCACTGTGCACCAAGGCTGTTCCTCTTTACAACAAACAAATTAAGATTTTGGGCCCTCTTGCAATTCTCAGTTCAATCTGACTGACTCTGGCACCTCTCTAATCAAATATATCCACATGATTTTGTAAGCTGCATTATAGTACATTAATAGCTTGTAAAGTGAAATTGATGCAGCATGATGGACTGTATTCCTGAAGCAGTGACAAACTCATCAATGATAGATGTACTAATGGATACGTTGAATTGCAATAAATATAAATGCAGAATAGCAATTGAAGAGCATTAAAAATGTCATCTTGTGAGTTTAGGTATTTATGAGGCTGAGCCAGCTGGAAACACGAGTCATGCGTTCCTTTGAGCCACTGCAACTCTGAGGTTCCAAGGAAAGCAGAGCCCCTTTCATCAAATAGGTCAGGCCGCTGGCAAATTGTTGTCACAGCTGTGCCATTGTCAATTAGGCCTCCAATGACTCAGCCCTTTGTTTTTTCCTGCTTGCACGTCTCTCCCCACCTTTACTCTGGGCTTGGGTGCTTCACTCCTGCAACCTTTCCAACACATTTCCCCTCGACAACTCTCCTCTCATGTTCCGATTCATCTTCCAGGCATTGATCTACAACTCAGAGGAGTGCCATCAGGGAAGCATCTCAGCTACTTCAAAAGGCACTGCTATTCCTTCTGGGCTATTTTGGCATGTCAAACCCAAAACAGGCCAAGCAGAAATGTTCCATGCTGTTACACGTTTGCCTCTGATGTATCTGGTGCACCTGCCCACCCTTCCTGAACCCTAAAGATTTTGTTTAACGTCAGCAAAATCCAGCAGGACAGCAGGATCCAGGATGCAATGGAGGATAGAAGCACCTCACACGGTTTTTCGTTATGCTCAAGCAAGAACCACAGCATCAGGACCAAATCACAGACGTGCTATGTGTTACAGGCAGACAGGTTGTAGACCAAGAGTTGTGTTATTTGGGAGCTAGTGGTTGGTTATGGAATTTTTTTAAACATGCTAGCATGGTAGATTAAGAGTTAGCAAGATTTTTTAGCACGTACCAATCTCAACCTCAGGTTTCATAATGGGATGTGCTATAGTTACCTACGTATGCTCCCTTCATTTCTTGGGCTTTCATCTACATCCAATGTTTTCACAAATCAGTGCAGATTTGTTATCAGCATAGTAAAGTAAATTACTCAATACTTTTTGGAATCAGATGTCACAACATGCTCTTAATGTTAATAGAAGATTACCAAACTGAGGTTATTTTAGAAGATTACCAGGTTTTCCAAAAAATAAATAAATATTTGGCAGTTACAATTCAGTTTAGTATGAAAATTAGTTTGCTTGTCATTGATTCTGCTTATCATCACAAGACCATGATAACTAAACTTTGTACTAAACTTTAGAGACATTCCTGTCATTGTTATTCAGCAGAAGCAAACAAGCTAAGTAACAAAACTAAAAAGAAAGCAATATGCAACACAACAAAGTAAAATAATGACGAGACATTTTTAGTCTAAGCATGATATTCATCATCAAAAAGCATAGACATGTCAAATAAAAAGTAAAAGCATCATAAACCTGAGTCTTCAATGTATTTCTGGTTGGTTGCTTAATCAATTGTGAAATATGTAGAAACCATGTCAGCCTTAAAATCAAACTTCAACATATGCTAAAACTCACCAAAACTTTTATGAATTATTTTGACTTTTTAATAGCTATGACAAAAAATCAAGCACATTTCACACCAAATTAGTAAATTGAAAGAAAGTGTCAAAGAAAATTGTGTGAGTTAAAGACAGATAACTTTATTGGAATTCCTCCCATTTATTATTAGTCCCCAAATTCAGTTAAACAACTTTTTATTAAACACCAGTTATAATCCAAGCAACTTTTTAACCTGTGGTGATGAAAAAGTTATCCACTGAGTAAATATTCATTGGATATCTGTTATGTGTCAAACAAGGTATATAAAGGGTACAAGCAAGACCCCTCACTCATAGGGTCTTATATTATGCCAAGGTAAGGGATAAGACAGAATATACATTTTTTTAAAGGTAAGCAATAAAAACATTAGATATTGATAAGTATAATGCAATGCAAGGAATTAAAATAAAGTGATGACAGGTAAGTAATGAGCTGCCTTTTTTAGAATGGTCAGGAAACACCTCTCTGAGGAGGTTGATATTTAAGCTGAAAATTACAAATGATGACAAGAAGTCAGTCATATGAAACCAGAGGAAGAGCATTTCAAGTAGCAGAACAGTTGGCACAAAGGTCTTGAGGCAAAGACAGGTTTGGTGATTTCAAGGATCAAAAAGAAGGCCAATTTACGGAACTATAGATGGAGAGAGAAAAAGTGATTGAGATGTGGTTACAAACAGGGACTAGATTATCTAAAACTTTTTAATTCAGGAAAGAGTTTAGATCTGATGATGCAAAGCCACTGGAGGATTTAAACCAGGTTATGACATAATCTGAATTAGTCTAAAAAAATCATTCTGGAACAGATTGAAGGGAGGCAGAAGGAAAATAATTTGGGAGACTATTGCCCAAATCCAGATGGCATGGACCATGGTCATAGTAGTAGAGATGGAGAGAAGTGGGAGGATTCAGGATATTTTTAGAAATGTTTTAAAAGCAGAGTTGCCAGTACTTGCTGATAAAACTGATGTAGAGGGTGAGGAAAAGAAACTAATAAGAATTATTCTTAGATTTGTTTGTTTGTTTGAGCCACTGGATGGATAGTAACACCATTTACCTAAATGGGAAAGACTCAAGTAAGAGCAGATTTGGGGGAAAAAAATAAGTGTTCTGATTCATGTTAAATTTGAGATGCCGTGTAGTAAAGTGTTAACTCAGAGATTTGGAGTGTTCAAACCCTGCACGTTCCAAGGAAAGGACTAGCCCTAGACCAACTCCTGGAAGATAACCTGTAAGCCCATGGAATATCCTTCCTGTTAAGAGTGTCTTTGTATACCTGGCACCTTGGGCAATGCTAGAGAGTTTATGCTAAAGTTATGATTCATGGTAAACATTTGTTTTTGTTCATTGGTACTCTTGGCCATGCTACTTCGGCTTGACTTCTGGTGGGGCTGTAGATTAAATAGATAAAGTTAGTCACACGGACCTTCCACACCTAGGTGACTAACCCCCAACCAAAACCTTAGATACCAAGGCTCAGGTGAGCTTCCCTGGTTTGCAATACTTTGTACATGTTATCGCTCATCGTTGCTGGGAGAATTAAGGACTATCCCTAGAATTCCACCAGAAGAGGATAACTGGAAGCTAGTCCCTGATTTCTCCTGGACTCCAGCCCATGTCCGTTTTTCCTTTGCTGATTTTAATCTGTGTCCTTCACTGTAATAAAGTGTCACCATGAGTATAAAAGGTTTTCTGAGCTCTGTGAGTCCTTCTAGTGAGTCATTGAAGCCACAAGTTGTCTTGGGAACTGACACAGATGTATATTGGGCATCAAAGAGAAGATGTCTTGTAGGCTATTGGCTAAATAAGTTGAGAATGATAGGAAGAATCAAACCTGGTGATAATGTTTTTGTAATGCGAGGGAAGCCATCAACAAAAGGAAAAGGCAATGTACAGAATAGCAGAAGATATTTGCAAATGATACATCTGAAAAGGCGTTAATATCCAAAATATGTAAAGAACTCATATATAACTCAATATCCAAAAAATAAACAATCCAATTGAAAAATGGTCAGAGGACCTGAATAGACCTTGTTCCAAAGAAGACAAAGACCTTGTTCCAGATATCCAAAAAACACATGAAAGATACTCAACATCACTAATAATCAGGGAAATGCAAATCAACACTACAATGAAATATTGCCTCACACCTGTCAGAATGGCTGTTATCAAAAAGATAACAAATAATAAGTGTTGGCAAAGACACAGAGGAAAAGGAACCCTCATACACTGTTGGAATACAAATTGGTGCAATCACTATGGAAAACAATATGGAGGTTCCTAAAAAAATTAAATATGAAACTACTATACAATCCAGTAATTCCACTTCTGGGTATTTATCTGAAGAAAATAAAAAGACTATTTTGAAATGGTACATGCACCTCTGTGTTCATTGCAGCATTATTTACAATAGCCAACATATGGAAGCAACCTAAGTGTCCATCAACAGACAAATAGATAAAGATGTGATATAGAGATATATATATGCATCCACAATGGAATATTAATCATCCATTAAAAAAATAAAATCTTGCCATTTGCAACAGCACGGATGGATCTAGAGAGCATTATGCTAAGTGATACAAGTCAGAGAAAGACAAATGTTATATTTCATTTATATGTGGGATCTAAAAAACAAAACGAACAAACAAAACAAACTCATAGATACAAAGAACAAACTGGTGGTTATCAAAGTATGGGGGGAATGATGGATGAAATAGGTGAAGGCGATTAAGAGAGACAAATTTCCAGTTATAAAATAATAAGTCACAAGGATGTAATGTACAGCATAGGGAATATAGTTGATAATATTGTAAAAACTTTGTATGGTGACAGATGGTCACTAGACCTGTCATGGTGACCATTTCATAATATACATAAATGTCAAATCACTATGTTGTATGCCTGAAACTAATATAATATTGTATGTCAACTACACTTTAATAAAAAACAAAAAAACTGATGATAACAACTTGAATCATTGGCATATGGATGGTAAATTAAAATGTGGGAGGGTCACCTAGGAAGTGTCTCCAGGAATATCACCTAGAGAGAGTCTGCTGATTGAAAAAAGAAAAAAGGCTGCTTAATTGAACTGAGTCCCTGCTTATAGGAGCTCACATTTTTGGCAGGAGCCCCTGGAGGACACAGATGGAGATGGACACAGAGCCACTACCTATAAATAGAGAAGAAAGCCAGAGGGAGCAGGAATCCGATGCAGCAGAGGAAGGGATCCCAGGGCGACCCTCTCCTATAAGACCTTGAAGGATGAGTAGCATTTTCCTGTTCATTTGGAGAAGGAGCCACATGTAAAGAGGAAAAAAGCCTGATAATTTGTTTAATTTGATGAAGCGAATATATGTAGTAATTTGGCATTTTGGGGATGGATTTAAAATGCTCTGATAGGCAGAATAATGGATCCACAAATTGTTCATATCCTAATCCCAGATTTGATTAAGGATATGGACCTTGGGATGAGGAGAGTAGCCTGAATTTTCCAGGTGTATCTAATGTAATTACATGAGTCCTTAAAAGTAGAGATCCTTTCCTAGCTGTAGTCAGAGAGAGATGTAGTGATGGAAGCAGAGTCAGAGAGATGCCAAGTTGCTGGCTCTGGACCTGGAGGAAGGAGTACACAAGCCAAGGAATGCAGGCAACCTCTAGAAGCTGTAAATAGCAAGGAAATGAATTCTTCACTAGAGGCTCCAGAAGGAAATCAGCCTTGCCAAAACCTTGAAATTAGCCCAATGAGACTCATGTTAGATTTCTGATCTACAGAACTATACAATAATAAACCTGTGTTGTTTTAAATTGCAATTTATTGCAATAGCAATAGAAAATGAATTAAAATACAAAAACAAATTGATCATATTTAGATCTTTTTTCTTTTGTGTATGCACTTGACATATTCTTCCTTTAAAAAAATTCTACAGAAATGACTTATAAGAAAAATCTCACTTTGTTAGGATCTTCAAAATTTCAAGAAACTTCACAAGAATAACCACTCTATAATCCTTGAATTCTTGCTACAAGATAAGATCTGCTTATTGCAAAAAAAAAAAAAAAAAATCAGATGTTTTATGAAGATAAATCCTTGTTTTCTGGTGCTTTATTAACCAAAATTAAAAAATATCCAGAATGCTGATGCATTAGTTCAATAAATACTTAAGGATGATTTCATGCGATTTTCTTCTAATTGCTGCCATTTAAATATGCGAATCATAGTCCACTATAAAAGTCAGGAGACCAAAGAGACAAGATTCTATAACCCTACCCAAAATCACCAAAGCAGCTTGCCTTTTATCTATTTTACACATTGTATATCTATAGAAGATTGTGCTTAAATAAATAAAAGCTCTGTTGCTGCTTATGAAAATTGGAAGACTAGTAACATGAGTCATCTCAGTTCTGAACAACTTATTAGGCCTCTGGTAGTCTATTGTGAATAAAAATGGTGGTCAATAGTTCCATAATACTACTTATCTAGCCTTAAAATTTATCAAATTAGGACTCCTTTTCATGGTACTTAACTGTGAGCTCCAAACAAGATGAGAAAATGTCTTGGTTATCTCCGATGCCCAGTGCAGTGCTAAATGATGGTGGCCACCACTTCCCGAGAATATGGAATAGCAGACTGAGCAATTCGAGATGCTCCCAACCAAAACTCTCAGTAGTCAGATAAATTTAGGAAAAGCTACTTCTTCATACTTCCCTTAAGATTTATAATGCTTTTTAAAGCTCTTTGATAAAGACAGCTAATTAACTTTGTTCAGTCCAATATTTCCCAAAGTTATATGATCCCCAAATTCTTAGAATTGGGGTGGGGTGGGAGGACATTCCACGGAGGTCGTGTTCCCATAGAACGCATTTTTAGAAATGCTTTCTTAAGCTGTATCCAGAGAAAGAAAATATTTTTAGACTCTTAATCTTTGAGTCAAGATGGTTTTACTCTAATTATACTATTTTTCTTTAAAGAACTTAGTTCTTGATTAAAGATAAAGAAGTCACTGCCGTAGTATTTCTGTCTTTCCATGAATTGTGTGTGTGTGCGAGTGTGTATGTGTGTGTGTGCGTTTGTTCCTTTTCCTTCAGTGGCTGTCTGTCAAAGTCTTGGTCACTGTCTTTCTGTACTTGTTCCTTCTTTTTCTCTTGAACTGCCTTGGGTCTTGAGCCACTGTGGGAGCTGACTCTACTCTAAAGGCCAGTTCTCAGCCTTCAGGACACCTAGAAGGATAAACAGCCTTAAGGACATCTAAATAAGCTAACTTGGGAATACGGGAACCTGATTCAGAATAGACACGCCAGGATGCTCTGAGAATATTGGCTCTCTAAAAACGAGGAAATGCTTAACTCTGTCTTCCTCCTGGTCTGCTTCTGTACCTTGAGCTAGCTGCGGCAGAAAGCAACTGTCTTTCAGCCACATACTAGAATACGTCGTCAGAGTTTTCATCAAGGCCCTGATGGCAGATATGGCCCTCATGTTCTTTGAATACAGGACAGTTCTGTTCCCTGAAAAGAATTTGTAGCTTGATGAATTCCTTGTTTGAAATTCTGATAAGTAAATCTCTGTTAACCGAGTGATAGTACTGCTGCCTTTTATATGTCCCTAGATTTTAATGAAGTCATTAAATTCATTTTTAAAAGAAGATAAAGCCAGATATCAACCCTGACCTTGAGTGTCTCATTGACCACCACTTTTCATATAATGGAAAACATAACTTTGAATGGCAATTTTCCTTAATTTTTCCTCAGAAAAAAAAAAACAAGTTAACCTCTATATGACTCAGTTCCCTCATCTGTAAAATGAGGAAATTTGTTTCGAGTGCTGTGAAGGTCCCCTACATTGCTAACATTTATGACTAATAAAATATAAACTATTATATAAATGTAGACTTCTATTGTGTTCCTTGTTAGTAATAATAACAATAAATTCCATGCAGACATGCACCACAAAATTATATTGTACATAACTTTGTGTAACTCAGACAATGGCAAGGTGTTTATGGCAGTAATTTTGTGACAAAGTGCAGCAAAGAAATTGCTATTGAAACAAAAACTGAAATAGGAATTTAATTATATACATAGATGAGATTTGTCAGTTGATTCAATTTCCCACTTTAATTAATTGTTATTCTCTTAATCTAAACTTCTTAACTTCATAAAACAGTTTCAAAATTAGCATTTTATTTTATTCTAGGTGTTTTCCCTAGGCGTTGTTGATTTGTATTTCATGGAACGAAATGGAATTGTGTGGTCCTTCCTTACAGTTGCATTCTTATATAACCTTAGAGGCAGGCTTTAAAAAGTGATAGTTTAGGAGGTCCCAGAGTGAGGCTTAAATGCTCCTTCATGTGGCTGTCCTCTCATGGAAATGTCTCCGAGAAACCCAATGGTCTGAGGATGGTCTGAGTTATCTTCTGATGCCAGTTCTTCTTTCTTCCTGAAAGTGAAATAGGATCTACACAGTTTCTCCAGGTTGCCTACACATACCAGGCAGTCCAGCTCTGTTTAGTATATTTGAGTACTCACAAGGATTGAGTATCTACTATGTCCCAAGGATTATGCCAGGTCCTGGAACCACAAAGAAGCAATTAGAGAATTCACCATGTAGATTCATTGACCCAAGGAGTATAATTTGAATTCAAAATATTGGTATGTAGTAGACTTTCAGGCAATATTGTTGAAAGAGAAAACTAAAAATAAAAAACAATCCTTGGCACCTGTCTGAGTAGATCCCAAAGAATAAAAGATAGAAGGAAAACTAAATGCCCCTGTCAGAAAGTTGTATAGTCTTATTCTAACTCGCTGTTACTCAGGTATAACCCATTGGCATAGCAGTTAAGTTGGGGTTGTGATATTTTCATCCCAACCCAGCTTGTGCCACAATTGTTTTTCAAATTAAAGGACCAACAAAGAAAACCCCTGGGGATAGCACAGTTGCCTGACAAGCCTAGTGCTAGAACAAGATCTATGCAACCACCTGTGCTGAGTCTTGATTCACTGCACTGTGCATACAGAACCCCGAAAGTGAGGTTCCAGGCAGGGTCGTGTCCACACAGGTGGCAAGAAAGAGCAGAGGCCCGTGAGCTGAAGTAGCAGCTGAACAAGCGCAGCAGCAGGGAGGACCTGCCTGTATGAGATGTTTTCCTCTTCTCCTGTTCTAGTTATAACAGCAGGAGCAGAGACCCTGAACAGGGGCTGGAGGAGGGGACAGGAAAGACCCTGGGATATAGGCTCTTGGTGTACTTTGAAATAGTTTTTTTCAAAGGGCAGAAATGTCAAGATTGGAACATCTAGAAGCAGCTCACTATTGGTGGGAAAGGAATAGGGATCATACCTCAATCTTCTACATTTGCTTATTCAAAAAGATGCAAACCACATTAAAATCCCAATTCCTATTGAAAATAGTATAATGTGAGAATTTTAAGAAGAGTCTCACAACACAACTCAAGTATTTCCATGAGCATTTTGAATTTATTCATAACAACACAGTCTAATATAGTATTTTTTGGATATTAATCTTATTTTCTAAGACCACATCTTTACATCCACACTGATATAATCATTCTAAGAACAATTACAATCTTGACTTCCAAGAACCAGATTCAACATAACTCCTCCACAGAGATGAGTGAACAGCAAAGATCCAGAAGTTTCTCACCACCACTTTGGTGATACATTAGGCCAACTTGTTTGATCAAAAATTTCAACAAAAATAATTCATTCTATACTGCCAATGTACAGTTTTTAAAATTATGTTTAAAATTAAAAGCCATATAGCTGGTTCTCTTATTCCAGTTCATCAGCATAAAACATAAAATAAGAGTTTTTTGGGGTTTTTTTAGAAGAGCAAAAGCAGGTTCACAGAGTTTACTGACGACTATTCTTACCCTTCACGGATCCACGTGTCTATGTCAGTGCCTCCGCGTGGCCTCGGTACCCAGAAGATAAACACAGTCGTAAAAGGAGAAAAATCCCTGCTCCCTGCGTGCTCACTAGAAAATTCATTCAACTGACTAACATTTATTATGCACCTTCTATGTGACAGAAATTGTACTAAATTCTGGCTTCATGAAAAAAAGATATAGCCCTTGTTTTCAAATAGTTCTGGCTTTTGAAGGAAATGACAAGCTGACAGACTAGAAAATTAGAGACAAGACAGACCTATGGACAGTCGTGAGTATGGAGAGGGGTGAGTGAGGTGGGATCAGAAAGTCCTCCTGACAGCCTGAGCTGAGTGTTGAAGGTGAAGCTTGAGTTAGCCAGGTGGGGAAGAACCGGAAGTGTACAAGGCAGAGGAGCCAATACGTGCCAAGACTCAGAGGCGTGAGAAACTGCAGGAGGAGTGAGACGAGACTTGTAGTCCATACTAGGGAGAGTGGGCCTTTAGCTACAAGTAATGGAGAGCCACTTTGGGCAAGTAATAAGATCAGATTGGCACTTTCTGGAAAGCTGTCTCTGGTGGCTTGCATAGGATGCAATAAAGACGCCTGAAACTGAACACAGTTAGAGGCTGATGTAAGAATCCAGACAAGGTACTGGCAAAGTCTAAATTTCTTCAAATTCTTATCCTCATCACCACCATCATCATCGTGAGTGCTAATATTTGTGAGTGTTTACAATATGATAAGCACCGTGCATATGTCATCTCATTTGATCCACAAAACAGTAGTGCCGTTGTTAATCCTGTTCTACAGCTGGGAAGAGAGCTTAAGAGACTTGCCTTCACAAACTATCAATCAGCGAAGCGGAGACTGAACCCCACGAGGTTTGATATTAGCACCTCATGTTTAACCACACTCCACACTGCTTCTTGTGATTTCTTGACTCTGAACTGTAGTTGGGTCACCAAGTTTTGGTTAGGGATCTACCACTTTCTGGATATGAAGCATTCAAGTGCTAGCTAGGCAGGGAGGAGACTGTGACCACGCCTCTTCGTAATTGGGCAGCCTCAAAAATGATGCGTTCGCCACACCTACATACTCAATAGATTCAAATATTCAAAAATATATATTGTAAGAACAGGTTTTGTGACCAGTAGATGAAGATTAAGAACATCAAACTCTTAACCAGAAACCTAATATAGATTTTATCTGAAAGGAAAAGAAAGTCAGAAGTAATCAGTTGCTCCCTTTGCTCATAGGCCTTTGAATTATTATTTTATTTCAATGCTCCAGATGTTATTCCTAATAGTTATATGACCATATAATTCCAACTTGTTCCCTTTTGACTAACCCATTCACTATGAAAAAAACGTTATATTCATATTATTGTACATATGTTACATTATCAAAATATTGACTATTGAACTTAGTATTTCATTATTTTGGAAAGATATGATGCTGGTGCTCTATTAAAAGCACATTTTATTTGAGGTGACAGTTTCCAGACCCACTCATCCAAGCAAGAACTTCATTATTTCTGGCAAGGATCCCAGAGAGGATCTCCATAACTCAAAACCTTAAATATCACTTTTGTTCAGGCCCAACCATTGTCATACTGCCAAAAATGCTAGCAATGCACGTACCCCCAAATCAATCTTAGGAACAACAATGAATATAGCAGGTAAGAATCTAATTTCCAATTTCAAATAGACTTAATATTCAGAGATGCATCTATATATGCAGAGATAAGACATGACCACAAACGAGAGGCAGCGTTTGTAAATCTCCAGTAGAATTTCAGTCTACTTTTTATTACATAGGAATTCTTTGTCCTTTTCTACATATAAAGTTAATCTGTTCCATGTTTTTTAAAATAAAGAACCGCAAACTATACTTAATGAAAAGACCCAAGAACAGAGAAAATAAGTCTCGTTTCAGTCCCTGCTAATTAAACAAATTTTTAAAATAATGAAGTACACATAAAATCAATGTACAGAAAGTTTTGAATTATGTTATTAACATAGATTCTGCCTATTGCTATCACTTAACTTCTAACTTTAAATTCATATTGGCAAAATAATATTTAAGTTTTGTTTTTCAAATTATTTTGAAGCTGAAGGGTGAAGTTATGTGCCGTGTAATGGACTGTAAGCCCTTTGAGAGCAGGGACCATGTCCGTTCATTATCTCATGCCTATCCTAATAATGCACTCCACCTGAACATTGCTCACTAAATATTGGTTGAATGAACAAGTGAATCAAAGAATGAACGAAATAAATAAAAAGAATTTAAACAATGTCTTCATAATTCAGGCAAAATTGTTCTTTTGTAAGAGGAAGAAAGACTCAAAAGGCTGGGTTATTAAAATTAATTGTCCACTATAATTGAATTCATAGGATAACTTAAGTTCACAAGATAATTTCTCTCCAATTACAGACACAATAATCTAATATGGGCACAGTGCCAGCGGGAACACTGGCTCACTGTGATTCCTCAGAATCAGCACTATTTAATTGACTGTGCGTTTCTTCCCAGCTGATAAGACTATTTCTTATTCCTGTTTAGAATTTATATTTATCTCTGCTCATCTCCATTTCTCTAAGCAACCAATGGGTTAAACAAGATGTCTCTATTTTGATCAAGACAAAATAAAATTGAATTAAACTACAATTAGTTCTGATTTCTGATTAACAATGTCTTATCAGTATTATAGGTTTAAAAGCATTTGCTAAACTGAATCATATCTTCTTACAAGTTTATTTTATTGACATTTAAACTCTCTATCTTTATGACTTAAAAAATGCATAATGTTTAACTTATAGTCTAGATAATAAATCTGTGATATTTTTAGTCTACCTTTATAGTACCATTTTTTTCTCATCTTAAAAAGGAAAGAAAAATAAAATCAATCACAAAGGAAATGTGAAATTATTTAAAAAAACACAAAATAGTACTATATGGGAACATAGGTCAGGCAACAAACTAAGATCCATTTAGAATTTTAAAAATTAAAGTAGCTTTTCCTGACATGATTCTAGGAACTTTATGAAATATTTATCCTTATTATTAACTCCTGTAATTTTCATGGTTGTATGGTTTTTAATTATTTCACAGCGTGGCATGAACTTAATTCTCTAGAGGCAAATACACATGAGTCCATCTTGATTACTTTTTACTCAGCGTTTACTTGGAAGAAATAAGTGAAAACAGCATATTAGTACAACATTTCATATAAATAAGTATCTTGGGTATTTTCACAAACTCCAGATATTCAAGTTTAAAAAGTGACATTCCCACTTTTGCTCAAGTATTTTTGATCACCTTCTGCAATTTCACTTATAAACTTAATCCTTTTTTATTAGTACCCTTAGTAAACAAAGTCCAATAAATTACTTTATTGACTTTGAATTATGGAAAGTTTTAAGAATTCAATGCAACCAAAGTTTAACTTACCTTTAAAGATTTGATTCCATGAACTCTTTCTAATGTGACCTTCTTTCTCTGATCCAAAGCAATGCAGAGACTTCCCTCTCTTCTCTTCCTCTTCTCTGAGACCCAGTGGGTTGATGGTTCCCTCTCGGTCTGTGATCAGCACTGGGAAGACTGTCAGAGTTTGTCCTCACTCCTGATGCCACACACCTTTTCTTGGCACTTCATCTGGTCCCAGGGGAAAATTCCTGCAGAAATTTTCTTCTTCGTAATCTCTTGACAGATGGCTCTGCTGGCAAGAGCCTTAACTCTTAGGAGCACTTTAATCGGCTTTTATTCTCCCGCACTGCCTCTTCACAGGTTTTATTTTTTAATTGCACACTGGTTGATGCCTCAATGTCCTAACAGGCCAGAGCATCACTGCCTCCTTGTAGTACTCTCAGCTAATCTCCTTTGCTGTTTTTGATTTCAATAAATTTGCAAAGCTAGTTTCCTTTTAATGTTTCATTATTTTTCTGCTCCTACACCCAGAGGCAGTTGGAAAAAAGGACCAAATACTTACTTTAAAGCACAAACTGAATAAATATTGAGCTGTCCAAATACAAATAAAGTAATTTTATATGGATATCGATAATGTTGTAAATCAGAAAAAAGATAATCTTGCGGATACCAATTTTCTTGACATTACATCTGTTTCTCTGATAAATGCCTTTGTTATGTAGTCCTCTCTTTCTTTGTCTCTCAGCTTTCTGGGGAAATAAAATGGAAATGTACCCTGATGTTAGAGGGTAAATTGTCATCTAGATGATGTTACTTAAGATAGTAAAGAGAATACTCATTTCTCAATTTTTTCATCTGTATCCTTAAATATGATGAAAATAGGGATCATTCAGAAAGGAATAACAAGCTAAAATGTCTTTAAGCTTAGGCAAGGAATTTGAGCCAAGTCTAAGATCAGGCAAGGAGCGGTGGGAACCGTGGCAAACTGGAACACGTACGCCATTTAAAAGGACAGAAGCAGTTGGTCTCCAGCTAGTCACTGTCTGGTGGGAACTCAAGCTCTGCATTGTGGGATCTACCTGTTTTACTCCCTATCTGAATTTTTATGTGAAAAACCTCACGCTTTTCAAAGGTTAGAGGATACTATGGGAGCTAATCCCAGTACTTAAGGCCCAGCCTCAGTATGAGTATTGCCATATTATGACTTCTGATCTGGAAGATACTGAAATGAAACTAATGCCAACACCAAAGCACTGTCCTTTATTAATTATAAGCTCTTTTCTCATATGTGAAAATGATGATAATAATGAAGAATAGTTAAATTGAGTTAAAAAAAATCTATGGCAATCCTTAATAAAGACCTTAGACTAGGCATTAGTTAAAGAGCAGGTAAATGGTGTGAGCAAAGTGTAGCTCAAATCTGGATGAGAAGGACCAGGTTTGCTTAAAAATAATAATAAAAAGTAATTTAATGAGAAGTGAGTGGGAAATTTTCTTTTATTTTATCTGGATTTCTTACTCTCTACCTAGTACTAATCTATGTAGTAATTATTGTTTTCTTTTTTAAATACACAATTCATGTTAAATACAGAAAATTATTTTTATTCCTCGTAATCCCATTCCTAGTAAAATATTATTTATAATCTTCCAGAATGTTTTTATATATACACACATATATATATTCCATCTCACAGAGAACATCCCCCTCCATCTAGTCTCTCCTGTCGTGAACTGCCGAAACAAGTTTATCAAGTATGATTTATTCAGAAAAAAATACGTTTTAAGAACTTAATTCTAAAAGACTGAAAGAGCCCAAAGACTGAGCAGAAAACAGCCTTTGCGAGCAGCCCCAGGCCAGGGCGGCGAGCTCCCAGGAGGATCAGGCTGTGTGGGAAGGTTCCACCAGCCCTTCCAGAAAACAGCCGCGGGCGTAACTGCGCTCCTACACCTATTGGGCCAGGCGCTCGCTAGGAGGGCCAGCCAGTGATGGGATCAGCCCCTCCTCTTCCAAGGCTGCTCATCAGTCCCACTGTGGGATCCCAGTCACAACCAGGATAGCCACTCCCCCCACGAACCCACAACTGTGCTATCTCCTTCCAAAGCAAATACACATGTTGCAAGAATCCATTATCAGCAACAGTATTTAGTGCAGTAAACTGTTGCCTTGGACTGGGAAAGTCCTGCACTACTGGCCAGGAGGCCACTTGACCACAGGCTCCTCCTCCTTCTCCCACTTCAATCATCACCTCTGCTAGAATTGTCTGGAACAATGCAGCACATCTGACTCTGCCTTTTGTGATGTTTCTGTCTTCTTTTTTGGGTGACTTTGCGGCCAGCCACTGCAATATCTTCTGGCTGCTGCCATCAACAGGAGCTGGGCACTCAGAGGTGTTGTTCCGGAGTCTCCAGCTTAAAGTTGGCAAATTGTGGGACTTCTCAACCTCTATAAGCACACGACTAATTTTTTCAGAAGTAGATGGCCAAGTCCTTCTTCCTGATCTGTCTACTCTGGAAGCTCCACTGAAACCTGTCCATGATGAGTGACCCTGCTGGTATTTGAAATACTGGTGACAAAGCTTTGAGTATCACAGCGACCTGCAGCCACCACAGTATGACAACAAACAGATGGGTGATGTGGTTCCCTCACTGGAAACAAACTCCCACTGAAGTAGTGAGACCACGAGATCTTAACCACTAGACCACTGGAGCTGGCTATTTGTCTATATATATAGATATCTATTTGTCTATCTATCTATCTATATCTCCTATTGGTTCTGCTTCTCTAGAGAACCTTGATTAATGCAGTATTGATTAAGATGGGAAAGTGGGGGAATTTGTCAGCCGGTAAACTCTTTTCAAAAAATAGACTTGAAGAAAATCAGCAACAGGGGCCAGACTGGTGGCATAGTGGTTAAGTTTGCGTGCTCTGCTTTGGAGGCCCAGGATGTACAGGTTCAGATCCCCAGCATGGACCTACACACTGCTCATCAAGACATGATGTGGCAGTGTCCCACATACAAAATAGAGGAAGATTAACACAGATGTTGGCTCAGCAACAATCTTCCTCAATCCAAAAGAGGAAGATTGGCAACAGATGTTAGCTCAGGGCCAATCTTCCTCACCAAAAAAAAAAAAAAAAAAAGCCCCAAAAAACAGCAACTGATTGTAACATACATGTAACAGGGAAGAGAAACGTGATGCTAAGACTAGTGCCTATTGCAGCCTTGCTTAGCAGTGCAAGTGATATATATTCTAGATAAAATATTTTAGATATTCTGGATAAAAACATCCTGTTATAGTCCATGATTTTGGAAGGACCTACTTCGCTCAGTATTTACCACACACAGGGTCCTTTGTAACTATTCTCAGGAGCTAATCAATCTCTTCTTTGAGTGAACTCAGTCTCCACTGAGTGACATTAGACAAGTAACTTCCTGTACTTCAGTTTCTAATCTGTAATGTGGGAATGATAATTGTAGTACTTACCTTATACTTGCTATTATAAAGGTTACATTTAAATGGCTTAGAAGATTCCCTGGCATGGATAAGAGCTACATAACTTTTTGTTACTGTTATCACCATTATACTTTGGATATATATTTGTCTAATTTCACAAACCTGAGTATATTATAGTAATTTATAATTTTGGTGTATCCTCAAAAGATGAATTTCTTGGGATCAAGGTCTGTTTTCCATCATTTTTATGTCACAAAAATTAACATATTGTCTAGAAAATATTAGGCTCTGAATAAATATTTCTTTAATGGTGGATAAGTGAGTAGATGGAAGAAGAAGTGGATATAATTTTGACCAAATCATCAGGTTGACTCTTTCCTGTTGTAATTCCTCTTTCTGGTTTCTAGTTCTAGTTCCTAGTTTCACTCTTTAAATAGTTGTGCAGTCTTTAATAAACAAGTACACGCTAGTTAAAATGGAACCAATGAAGATTACACCTAGCGTCAATAAAGATACATTGAACTGCGATCATAAGCAGAGCATTTATTGTCTTAGGGCTGTTTCCCTCATTAATGGCATGTTTGTCACAGAGGATCTATGGTCTCATAGCTGATATTATAATTAGAACAGGCAAAGTGTTGGTCTTCACCTTAAGGGGAATATATTTAGTTTTATGTGAAAGATGATAATTTAGCTTCTAAATAGGAGCATTATCAAAATGTGATCATTAGGGACTAAAGCTGCCGTCTGTCAAACAGGTTATCAGTGTGAAGGTAGAACCACATGACCTAACCAATTTAGCTTTTGTGCTTCAGAGACCTGGGGAAATGCCAAAGGCTGAGAGAATTCTGATGTGTGATCCAGATTAATTGCAGAGTAGTTTTTAAGGTTTAAGAAGACATTACCTTTTCCTGTTTCCTCCTTTCAGTTGAGGTAAGGACTGTTTATGCCACATATTAGCAGTTCTGACTTACTACATAGGTGTATTAATGTGAAAAACAGCTCAGTCTGTATGGTTCTGAAAAGGACAAATGCTATCTCAACAGTGAACTTTCACAAAGTTCAACCCATTTTCTATTGAAATACACATTGAAAATTATGTCTATCATATAAGGCAGTGTAATGCACCATATTGCAAAAAAGTTATAGTGAAATTTCAGAATGTAATTGAATGCTAAATATATAGAGAAAAAGCAATTTATTTTATATAGTCATTGTTTGCTTTTGTACTCAAATCAAAGGAGGAAAAAAGATTTCAGTCAGATAATCTGTAAACAGAGTGTTGGAAACCTGTGGAAAGAAGTGAATGAATAATTCTCTAGGATGGTGTATATGCCCAGAAGTTGGTCACACTCTGTCTTTCCCTACTTGTCCTAAAAGATGTGTTGATTTTTATTCAGCATTCTATTAAATGTTAGGCAAAAGAAGTTCTCCTCTTGGTCTTTGAATAGAATTAGAGAATGTTGGATCTTCAAGGGAACTTAGAGCTCATCTGATCCAATTCCCTCTTTTTTATCAATAAGGAAGGAGGGTGAAAATTAAAGTCGTTAAGTGATTTTCCCGAAATTACAGATAATCACTGATACAACTAAAACTCAATCCAAGTTTAGTGCATTTTGAAACACAAAAAGAGAATCTGTCTGTAAACAAAGATACGCTTTGATTCCCATAGAATTGAGAACCTCAATTTAAAAAGATGTAAACTTGACCTGGACACATTTCCTTAGGAACCACCATGGAAATCACATGCCATCCCCATTCTCTCTCTAGGTCCACTTGTCACAGTGTATAAATTGGAAAGGGAAGATGACATCTGAATGAAAATATATCAGTGTGAGCACACACTCACCCAAGACTAACATGTACCCACTGATTAAAGAATTAAAATAATTCCATTCTAGCTCAAGTCCCCCACATGTAGCCTCTGGTGCCCTCCGCTGGGACCACAGCTTCCCAATAATTCAGCAACCAAGATGTTAAAACAGGAGTCTCCAAGATCTAACTCCTTCTTGAGGTTGGCTTCCATACTGATCCTTGGTGCTCATGATTGTTAAATATCCACCTCCTCTGTAAATGCTGAATAGCAGCATTTGATTCAGGTACCCTGATACATCCCTATTTATCTGAAGATAAACTGGGCATGATGAATAAGAGTTATTCAAAGAATTGATAAGAACTAGATGCTTAAATATCTAATGGTTCCATTGAAAAGTTAACTAAAGTGCTACTCTGACAAAGTCTAGAATAACTGTTGAAAGATTAAAAGACACTTCCATTTAGAAGTAACACTCAAACCGGATAGTCACCACAAATCGCTTTCTTGTGGGTGCAACTTTGTACCCTTTATATTGTAGTGATATCAACATAAATTGTCTGTGCTTCAGTCCAAGAGCATGGCGGACAATTAGAATCTTCAAAGGCGGAGCAAGAGTTCAACTCCTGCCTCCAAAATTGCCCTTGAACCCTGTGAAAATGTGGCCCCTCAAACTGATGAAATATTTAGTTTAAAAAGCAGTCAAACTTGTAGTGGAAAGTAGTCAATGAACCCCCTCCCTCTTAAAAAAAAAGAAAGCTAACAGTGGGACCGAGTCAGTGGTTGAGATTAGATAGAAAGAGGAAATTAAAACTATAACAAAATATTACATAAAAGGCAAACCAGCACAGAACAAATAAAATAAAGCATAACAGGAAGGGATCCCAACCAACACAAACAATTGAGAAGGGTCTTCTTGGCAGACTTTCAGACACAGAATTTGAGGAGGACAGAAACATTTAATTGTTGAGTAATACTTCTTAAATGATGTTTTACCTCAAGAAAATCATATCAGTGAAGAATGTGAAAACGGCTGGGCAGCTGCGTCCACCCCTTCTCACCAGAACCCAGCTGCGGGAAGAAAAGCCAGAAATGGAGACGAGACAAAGAATAGTGAATGAGAGGATGGAATCCAGAAAGAAAGAGGGAAATTAAAATGAGACAGTGAAAAATTAAGCTGCAACTCAGAAAGATAGGCCAGAAAAAAAGCTTTAAACAAACTGTAGTAAATGTAATTTAGAATGTTTTTAAACTCAACTATTGAAAACAAGTCTTTCTGAAACTAATTTGTAAGACTGGCAGATCCTTGAAATTCTTGTCCCCATGTGGAACGACTGAAGGACAGCAGTATGCACTCACCATGTGGGCCGCTGGGTATTGCCAAGAGTTATTTATAAAATGGGCATAACTGAGAAAATGGGTGAATATTTGGCTCTTTTTTTCCGATATCTGACAGAAACAAAGTACAAAGCTTTCAGAGTTCTCTGATACAGAAAATGTATGATTTGTTTCTTAGCGAAGTATATAGGAAACTTTGCATTGCAATTATAATGGTGGTTCGGGGCCTGCAAATTTTACAGTAAACAAATGTTGACTTTGAGAGTCACTTCAGCTCAGTGGATAGGCATAGCTGGCAGACTGCATGTGGTTGAAACCCAGTCTGCCACTTCCTAACTTTGTGTCCTTGGGGAAGTTCCTCAACCCCTTTGAACTTCAGGTTATTCATAACTAAAATAAATAGGAATTAAAATGACATCAAAATCATAGAGTTATTGCAAAGAGTAAATGAGCTAACCTATGTAAAATCCTTAGTAGAGTGCTTGCCAAGAGCTCAATAAACGAGAACTCTCCTTATTCCATGTATTTTGTATGCCCTCTCCAGTATACTCCAAAAAGGTCTGCTTTGGTTTCTTTAATATTTAGTGCCTCGTTGTTATAATATGTTTATAAATCAGTCACTATTAGATAACTTAAGATCATGGCTACAATGAGTCAATAAATAAATGTGTGCTGAAAACTTTCCCCGGGCTCAGCATTGCAATGGATGATAGAGTGGAAAAGATGTGGACTCTGCCCAAAAGGTGCTTATTAAGTGAAACAACCTATGGCCATTCCAGAGAGTACATCTTTGTGTTAAAAGTACAAAGTTCGCCAGATGTCAGAATGCAGGGTAAGTCAGTGAGACTGGGATAGCGGGAGAAGTCTGTAGGGAGGAAGTAGAAAATGAAGCAAACCTAGGAGGATGCATACAATCAGGACAGGCATAGAGCAAAAAGATGTGCTTCCTGCTAAAGGAAATGACGTTAGCAGGATTACGGGTGAATACAGAGTATATTTGAGACTGGCTTGTCTAAAGTAAATGGAGCTTTTTTGAGAAAAAAATGGACAATGGGGTTGTTTTGTAGAGTCAGAGTAGACTGTAGAGGGCTTTCAGAGCCAGAGGAGTTTTTACTTGAAATAGTAGGAGATAGGGGTTGTGTGTTATGAAGTGAGGTGATAAAAACAATGTTTCGTAGAGATTGGCCTTATTAAGGTATCTGCATAAGGCAGATCAGAATCAGGAGAGAGGAGGACAAGAAGGCTTGGAGGGTACTATAGTTATCTAGGTGTGACATGATGATGTACTAACTTAGGATGGGGAAAGAGAAATGGAGGTTTCACTGTGAATGAAATGGCAGTCACTGGAGGGTTTTGAGCAAAGGAGTAGCATTATCTGATTTATCTTTTAATAGGTCTCTCTGACTGCTCAATTGAGAATACATTGAAAGGGTCAAGAGGAGAAACAGGGAGACCTGGTAGGACCCCATTTAAATAGTTAAGGAAAAAATGACAGTGGCTTGGATCTCATGTGAGTGGAAGAGGTAAGAAGTAGTTAGAATCAATATATTGGGAACAGGCTTCTTAGAAGAGTGTCTTAGACAGTCACACAGGACTCCACTCTTGGTTTAATGCTGTGCTATCATAGTCTTGAAATTCTTAATAATTTTTGAATAAATGGGCCCCCATTTTCATTTTGCACTAGGCCCCACAAATTATGTAGGCAGTCCTAATTGTGAAAACGAAGATAACAGGATTTACTGTTGTATTGGAGTTGGGAGTTGGAGAGAAAAGAAAGGAGTCAATGATTACATGTTAGGCCTGAATATTTGGAAGAATGGATTTAGTGAGATGGAAAAGACTGTGGAAGGTATAGAATTATGGAGGAAGGATCAGAAACTCAGTTTTGAACATACGAAGTTTGAAATGTTTATCAAGCATCCCAGTAGATATGTCTGGAGTACAAAGAAGTGTCTCAAGCTGGAGATATAGGTCTGAAGTGATGAACATTTGGATGGTATTTGAAGCTATAAAGCTGAAAGAGAGCATCTGCATATGGAGTATAAATATAAAAGGGAAGTCTTACCATTGAGCCACAAGGCAGTCCAACTTATAGACAGCAGGTGATGAGGTGCCAGGAAGGGTGACTGAGCAAGATCAACCAGAAAGATATTAGGACATCCAGAAGAGGATGTTGTACTCGAAACCAAAGAAAGAAAATGTATCAAGAAAATGCTGATGAAAGTTCATGTAAAATGAGTGTTGGGATTTGAGCACTGAATTTAACAACATGGTGGTCATCAGTGATAAGAGCTATTTCCAAAGTGAGGTTGAGACAAAAGCCTGATTCGATTGGATTCAAGAGAGAAAAAGAGGAGAAAACTTGGAAACTACAAGTAGACACAACTCTTTAAAGAATTTTGCTATGAAGAATGGAGAAGAAAGGGGTAGTAGCTGGAAAGGAAAGCAGAGATTGGTACCATAGGGAGGGCAGGCAGGCTGGATGATTTGGCGTTGAAAAGTGAAATGTGGGTTCAGATTAATAGCTTGATTTTAGGTACAAGGAGTCAACATTGCAGTGAGTCAAATGGAAATGTCCTGTAGGCACATAGAAAGATAAGAATAGATATTGTCTGAGAAGACAGACTTGAAATTATCCATAGGTTGTACTTTATTCACACAGAGGTGCAATGTGGGGCTGAAAAACTAAATTATCCTGGGGGCTGGCCCCGTGGCCGAGTGGTTAAGTTCACGCGTTCCACTGCGGCGGCCCAGGGTTCAGATCCTGGGCGTAGACATGGCACCGCTCATCAGGCCACGTTGAGGCAGTGTCCCATATGCCACAACTAGAAGGACCTGCAACTAAGACATACAACTATGTACCAGGGGGGATTTGAGGAGATAAAGCAGAAAAAAAAAAGATTGGCCACAGTTGTTAGCTCAGGTGCCAATCTTTGAGAAAATAAATAAATAAATAAATTATCCTGGAATTAAAAATGTACAGAGAACAACAGATGATTGAAGAAACCAATATTCTAAGTAAAGTAGTAAAACAAAATCAAAAGTATTGGGCTACACTCCCAACTTTAACTCCTTTTAGTTGTAGCTATATTTCCATTGGCAAATTAAGGTAATTATCTGAATAATTAAAATCCACACGAAAGCTTTAGTCCAAATTTACTGGATATTTTACACAAAAGAGGTGCTATTTTATATGAAAAAGTCTATTATTGGATTCATTTTTTCTGCTTTTCTCAGTCTACACAGACTGATTACAGGTGATTTTCCCTCTTTAAAGTAGCTTATTTAGAAATAAAACAAGCTGGAAATCACTACATGCTAACTTAGGTTGAGTACCTCATCTTCTACTTGGATTTCCACATCCCTAAAATTGGGATTTCTAGAATAAGATGAAGGAGTAACTAAGACAGTATAATTTGGACTAAAACATACTATTTGTCAACATGTATGTAAGTATCAATGAATGAAACTGAGCAGCAATGATTCCTTTTCACCAAGGATCCAGCAAAAACCTCACAGCTCTGGCCTAGTGTGCCTTGTAACCTTCAAAACAAAATCCAAGAGGTAATAGTTTTCTGAGCAAAAACTTACCACACATACACGCACACACGAAAGAAGACAAAGACCGGTCAAACAGCCCTAGGTGTAGAAGGAAAATTTGGGCCCTTGTTCATAGCAGGAGGAAAGTCAATCAAGTTACTCACTGAAATGACAATGATGGCAGCCACCTCAGGCCTCAGCAGGGGCACACTGCTTAGGGCAAATGGAACCGTTCAGATTTGGGGCATCGGATGCTCATGTTTTCCAAGATGATCCCACTGACATTGATTATTGTCTAAGGATTGTAATCTAAGAAGCATTATAAAGAAACACAAGAAATGACACATTGCAACTGACAAATGAGCCTTATTATGACTCTGACGACAGCACCAAGGGACGTTTTGTGGCAGAGCATGAATGTTACTCTAGCAACCAAAAGAATATCACCACTTTTTCACCTCAAAGCTCTCCCCCACTTTTTGCGGCACTTCAATATAGAGCTCAAGAAGATACTCCGGGAAGCCAGCCAGAAGAATGCACTGGCATAACTGCTTCCTCGGGGCCCCAGAAGGTGCCAATGATAACAGCTTCACTTCAACGCCTTGGGGGAGTGCCTTGGGAAACAGGGAATCTTCACCAGGGAGACCAGCAGATCAAGGTTCGTCCAGGCATGCAGACAATGTTCTCTGCAATGTCATCAGCTAAGCATAGGTAGTAGCTGTGGTTTTTTGGATAGCCAAGAAGATTTTCCAAACCCATATTTCTGGTCACCTCTCTGACCTTGGCCTGGGTGTTCACAACACGCGCATCCAGACTTTCTCAACCAAAGTTCCTCATCTGAGCCACGGAACTCAGAAAATAATTCAAGTAACAAAATTAGCACCTTTCTGGAAGCAAAAGAGACAAGTTCACTCATTATATGCAATGGATGCTTTAGGATTTAGTGCTTCTGAGAAAAGCTGGCTGGATTGTGGCTGGATTGGGTGTGAGAGAGCAGATCCCAGAAGATTTAATCATGTTTGTTGGGAGGCAGAAGATCTCTTTCCACTGTCTTAGGCCAGGATGAGGAAGCGTGGAACCAGGGGTGAGCATGTCCCTTAGCCACATGGAGGCTAAGGAGAGAACACGAGAGGATGCAGAGGAGAGAATGAGACCACTTTACAAGGAGCAGAGCAGAACCAGCAGAGAGCTAGAGCTAGATAGACAGACCTGACAAGACTGCTCATCTCCGAATTCACAGAAGCCGAATCCAAACCCACCCATGAGTTAACTGGTTACATGAGCCAATGGATATTATTTTTCCTAAAACTATTTTACATCTATTCCAGTCACATACAAATGAAAAGTTGTGAATAATATCATAGGAATGTAAAAACAACATAGATGTACCCTTTCCCCTCTTATCCTAGTTTTCTTTATTAATAATAATAATTATAATATTTTGTGTACTTACTATGTGCAGGCACTCTGCTAGGAGCTTTACAATGATTAACCTGTGGCAATCCTATGGAGCACAAATTCCATCTTTTTTGCAAACTAAGGTTCAGAGAGATTGTATAATTTTTGCACAATTACAATTCTAGCAGATGCTAAACAGAGGTGATGTTTGGCTCCAACTTTATCTGAAATCTAGGTTTGTAACCATTAAATTATGTTACCACACTGGCAGATACTAAAAATATGTACATGCATCATGGTAGCTATTGGTCTTCTATCTGCTCAGTATATTTTTCGTCTCCCTTCTAGTAACAGAAGAGAAAATAATACTAATACCCAATTTAGTAAAGATGCTTGATTTAGAAAAAGAAAAGTGTAGTGTCTTAAATTGTTATCTATAAATTAGTACAAGCATTTTAGATTCTATCAGGTGCTATAAAAAGTTTAGCTCAAACTCTATACTGAGTAATCTACTTTTTATTTACTCAAAGGAAATCAAAATATAAAGTAATCTGCAGGCATAGCAAAGTTTATTATAGAATTGTTTGATAATTAAAAATCATAATAAATCAAGTGTCTACAATAAAGGATTGATTAAGCAATTTACATAAATTATGGCCATATTTGTAATTATGATGCATGCTTATGATATAATGTGACTTGTAGTGGTCTGAAAGTACCTATGATATAATAATGAGTGATAAATAGGATATGCCATTTTTATATAAAATGTAAATTTTAAAAGTATTAATAAAAATAAAGACTAAACAAATGCCAAAACCTGGGAGTGTTATTTTCAGGGTATTAGAATTATGGGGGCTTTACAGGAGGGCAGAGTGGGAAAAACTTCTAAGAGCATCACTGTTATTTTAGAAGACTGTAGTTCATGTTTAGTTTTGTCTTATTTGCATTAAAAGCATTTTTCCCTTTTCTCAAAATGTTTCTAACAATAATGAATAACCATATATCCTTGTGAATTATAACATTGGCTCTAAGTGTCCCCACCAGATCAGGAGCTGCTTCAAGAACCAGACATATTGTAGGGACTCAACAAATGCTTTGTGAATGAATCGAACCATTCAATCCAAAAAATACGTCTATTATAGAATTCAATGGAAATACAAAACTAAGACATTACAGGAGACAGAATAGGGAAGAAAAAAACACTATATTCAGCTATTTTCTTTGGAAACCACAACCAGTTAAAGGCATAATTAGCTTGGGGATGGTTTGGAAGTAGACTATACCTCAAACAGGTCTATTTTTCCAAATTAGTCTTTAATATTTCATTTATCAGACATTTATTGATTCGAGGACCACATTATTATCCTGAGACCCCTGTGAAAATTAAAGGATGTGCCATTAATAATTAATGCCAAAACCACAGGAGTGAACCAGGATATACAGGCACCCTATTTATTGAGCATTTTTTGTGCAGAAACTGAGGTAGGTACTGTGAAAATAATTAAAACATAGCTCCTCCCAAATAAGAAGTTCTATTATTATTTACATTAGTATACTTTCTTTTTTATGAAACTACTTTTGCAATCCATGTGATATTCTTCCTCTATTTAATCAACAAATATTTGTTATGTAACCACCTATGCCTATGAGCCTTCTAGAAACTAGGGTACAGCAATAAATAAATGAAGAGAATTTCTGTTTCTGCCTACATTCTAGGGGAACGTGATAATAAAGGAGCAAACAGAAAGCAAGTAAATTCTCTTGTACATTAGATAGTGACAAGCAGTAAGGAAAGCAAAAGGCAAGGAAGAATACAGAAAATGGATGGCAGGGGTGGGAGGCACCCTTTTAGACAGGGGAAGCAAGAAAGAGCTTCCGAAGAAGAGGATATTGATAAAGGACCTGAAGGAAGTGAGGAATGAGTATATGAGGGGAAAAGCATCCCAAGCAAAGGGAAGAGCAAGTGCAGAAACCCTGAGGCAGCAGGGTAGGAGGAACACAGAAGCAGCCCATGTGAGTGGAGTGACCAGTCGGGACACTGACGTCAGAGGGAAACCCCAGTGTCAGATGACGTAGACCTTTATGTAGTACTGAAATTTACTGAATAAATACAAATTTACCTTATCTGTAGATAAATGGCTTTTATATATTTGCATTATATCCCAGTTCAGCATTCATCTTCCCAGACGTGTGTCCTAATGCTGTTGGATTGTCCTAATAACACCGTTGATTATTTTAATTGCCAACTTCCAAGATACTTTATTCTGTCTATTTTGGATTTCCACAACCAAACTTGAGTAAGCGCGGCAATTGCTTAGAGCTTAGGCAAACAAAGGATTTTCTAAGGGAGAAGGATTTTTTCATCAGCATTTTTCTCAATTGTCAGAGCACACTGACTTTTAGTTAGTTTTGTTTTCATTTTTAATTCTGCAGGCTATGCACCTTCCATGGCTTTCACCCAGGGTGGACAGATCCTACAGCTCGTCCTCGATATGCCACTGTGTACAACTTTTAAACACTGCTTTAAATACAGAAAACCTCAGTTTTATATATTTAGCTAACTACTTAGGACATTTCTACTGGGTCCTTCCACATGCACTTCACATTCTGCAGGTCCAAAGCCAAACTTATTTGATCTCATTCCCCCTCCCACTAAATCTGCCCCCAAACTCGTCTCTTATTCTGAATCTTAAGGAGAAAAAGAGGTATTTACAGTAGTCCCCCCGATCTGCATTTCAGTCTCCCCAGTTTGAGTTACCTGCAGTCAACAGCAGTCTGAAAATATTAAAAGGAAAATTCCAGAAATAAGTAATTCATAAATTTTTATTGCCCACTGTTCTGAGTAGTGTGATGAGATCTCGCGCCTTCCTTCACGGTCCTGTTCGGGATGTGAATCATTCCTTTGTCCAGCATATCCATTCTGTATACACTACCTGCCTGTCTGGGCTATCAGATCAACTGCTGCAGTATCGCAGTGCTTGTGCTCTAGTAACCCTTATTTTACTTAATAATGGCCCCAAAGCGCAAGAGTAGTGATACTGGCAATTTGGATATGCCAAATAGACACCATAAAGTACGTCCTTTAAGTGAAAAGAACATAGTATATATAAGGTTTGGTACTTCCCCAGTTTCAGGCATCCACTGAGGGTGTGGGAACCTATCCCCCACGGATATGGGGAGACCACTGTATTCAGTTGTCTCAGCCAGAAACCTAGAAGTCAGCCTCATACCTCACTCAATTAACTTCCACATTTAATCAGTCCCCAAATCTATCAATTCTACTTCCCAAAACATTCACGTCCACTCTGTCTTTGACAGCTGTCAGCATACAACTGGACTCAGTAGCCTCCTTCCTGGTCTCCTTAAGTCTAATTCTCCCCAGCCAACTTCAACCCTCACCTTCAATTTCTCTTCCACTCTACTGTTAGAGTTGGATCTTCCCAGCATGCAAATCTGATCTGCCTCAAATGCTTCAGTGGGGTCCAATGACAACAGACTCTGACATTCTAACAAAGTTATCAAGGGGCCCTACCTAACTATCCAAACTCATTTCCAACCATTTCGCACTTATGCTTTAAGCTCCCAACTAAACTTCTCTCTTACACACCCCATACTCTCTTTTGTCTCTTGAACTTTTGAGCATGTTGTTTTCCTCTGCCTGGAATGCACATTTAGAAGAACTCCTTCAAGTCTTAACTCAAATGATACTCCTGGCCCTGCTCCCTACCCCAGGGCTTCTCTTATGCTCCCCATCAGTCTTGTCTGCTCAGTAAACTGTCAGCTCCTTGAAGGCAGGGGACGTGCCTCTTTATCCTGGTTTCTGAGAACCTACTCCACTACCTGACACACTCATAATATTCCTGGATAAGATTTTGAAAACATTAAATTTAATTAATTAAAAATTAAAGTGCACTTTCTGCTACTAACACTAACCCATGAAGCTTATTTACACCAGAAAGAGAGGGTGATTTCAAAGAAAGTCATGAGGGAAAGAAAGAGACTATAACAGAGACAAGTTCTCACCTGAAGCAAAGACAGAGGAAATAAGTACTTTGGTTCTAGGGAGAGAAGAAAGAACACGAGATCAAGACTAAAAGCTAGGTTTCCCACTAAGGTCAAACTCAAGGGATTACAGAAATATCTAGATATAGTGAGGGGAAGGTAACCATGACAGGACACTACGGAAACCCCAGATTCTGAAGTGACATCCATGACGTTCAGAGTCGGTTTTGTCCCCTCTTTAGTATCCCATCAGGCAACAGGAAGCAAGGCAGAAGAACAGCCGTGATGGAAAGAAAGGTCTCAGTAGATGATTCTGAAATGGTATGTTAAATATTTATACTGAAAAATATCATCTTTACAGAGTGACAGTAACAAACTAGGATTCCTTTAGCAGCAGAAATATGAGAAGCGGGGGGAAAAACTTTACGGGAAAATTTTTTTCTTACAAAATATATAATGTATGAGAACAGGGAAGTGAAAGCATAGAAGACTCTCCTGATACGTGGAAAACATTCTAGTTAAATTCCAGTCACCATTTTTGGCTATGATACGTGTTTGATTTCTAGGGTCCAAGCTGACATTTCAGAAATGTTTGTATTGTAATGGCTTCCAGAAATCCCATGTATGCTTGAGTCATTTTTATACTTATTATTCATCACTTTCCCACCAAATTACCAACATAACTAAAAAAAACTGGGAAAAGCCAGTTACATTATGTTGTAAAGTATTTATGACTTATTTTTGGATCTCCCCACATATTTTAAACATCAGCTGATCAAAACAAAGTCTCAGTCCCCATTGATGAAGGTATATTTGATGCCAGTTTAAAACTAAAGCAGAACATTGGCTTTAGATTTTCCAAAATAATTTCTATTCTAATTCTAGAATGTTTTCTGCTAATATAGAAAAGAACGTTTCCTAGTTGTTTGAAAATGTGTTGTCGATAGGAAATAGAAGTTTAATGAGGGAGATTCAGAAGAACAACCAGAAAATTTTTTCCCATCTCAATCTAAAATTATTATTGAAGAAATTTTTCACTTAAAGTAAGACCCAAGTAATCCTGGACTTGGATTAAGTAGTCTAGTTCTTGCACTCAAACCTAATCATTGTCCTGTGCCCAAAAGCTATATTGACATCAGCAGTTTTACGAAACCCTTTTGTATTCGCAAAAACAACGGGTAACTTAGAGATCACTAGAATGCTAATGGCCATTTTCTATAGTTTTGCATTTAAAAAAAAACTGCTGTGCTATCCATAAAGCAAAACAATAAAGTCCATTTGTAACACTCTTATTTCTAGTGTTCATTCTGTAGGTATGGCCTGAGGTGGATATTTGCAATGCCATTTAAAATATTTTATTATTTATAACATTTTTTTCCCTCAGATATTTGAAAGCATACGAAAGCTTTATTTTATAGAAAATTTACTGAGTTAAATAGCGTTTGAGCTCAGCACAATTTGCTGTCCACTTAGAAAAACACTTTTATGTAGTATTAATGCGCTGTTTTTCCTCACTATCTCAATCTTACTTCTCAGTATAATCAGTCAGGAGGCCATGTTTAGGCAACAAATATGGTCGAAGTGGGTGTTGGTACAAATACCTTTGTTTAGCTGTTTTGAAGAGACTCTAAATTTTATTGGTAAAATACAAGATGCTGCTCGTTTGAGGCTAGCAGGCTGTATCCTCAGATTTGGTGCAAAATTGAACACTTCATTATGTTTTGGGAATTTAAACAAATAATAGAGCAAAAGACATTAAGATTTTATTTAAATAATTTATTTTAGAACTAAAAATGTTTAACTTTTTTAATGTGGCCCATTATTTGTTTATACTGTGCACGTCTTTATTTTATAACGTTGAGTGGTGTGAGTGAGCTGGTTATACAGGATATGAATCCAACAGAGAAGACTGTCAGTTTAATTGAGACGTGTTATCTGTGTTTAATACCTCCAATACTCTCTGAAGTGGTTACTATTCTAATATTTCTCATGCAAAAAGAAGGGGAAATTCAAAGATGTTAAATGATTTAACCATGGTCACACAAATAGTAAGTGGCAGGAGCAAAATTTGAAGCGGGTTGCGTCTCAGTCCGCAGCCCTTGTTTTTAAGCTCCACACTGTGTGCTTCAACGTAGAAGTGGCTCTTTAATAAGAGAACATTTTCTATTATACTTTGGCCTTCCTCTTTCCTAATCATTCTTTGAATTTGGTCTTTTCCACTTCAGTTCGGGTTTGTCTCTTTCTATCTTTCTTTGGTTCCCATCAAGACAGACGATACCATTCAGAATTAGCATGTAAAAACCAACATAAACTATAGCTGTGAGAAGAAACCCTTACAAATAACCATGTTACACATAATCAGTGTGCCCTTGCCATACAATTTTTGACAATCCACTTATTTGAAAGTTTTTCTTGGTGGTAGGGAAAGAAAAAAGTTGGACCATTAAGAAATATGAATCACACACTACTTATTAAGGGCTTACTTAATGCCTGGCACTGAATTTAGCCATTTATATGCAGTATCTAATTTAATCCCCACCACAACCTTATGACATAAATATTATTACTGGCAATTTACTGAGGAGAAATTCGAGGCCTAGAGACATTACACAATTTACCCAAAGTCATACAATTTAACAGGTTAAGCAGAAATTTGGACTCACATTTGATTGATTGCAGGGAGTGTGCCACATTAACCATTCAGTTAAGCTGCTTCTAGGCCACTTCTGTGTGCTCCTTCTTGAAAAATTATTTTGAGTAGAGAGAGATTGACAGCTGTGTGACTCAAGATCACTTTCTCAGCAGAGGTATAGCAAATTTTCACTAGTCGTTTCCCTAAATTGTTTCTTTAAAAACCCATTTCTTAAAAAAGAAACAGAGGAAAAGCAAACCCCTCTTCACTTCCTTGGTTGGTGGACAGACCCAAAGTCCCGAGCCAAATGAGCAGGTAAATTGTGAAATCAAAGCAGAATTTTCCATCTCACTACAGTGGAAGGAGTTGTCTTACCAAACATTTTTCACACTTTTCTTTTTCATTATTTCTGTCAGTTTAGCTGCTGCACCACAGCTTGAAACAGAAGCTGAAGTCAGGGAAAATGCCAAAGGCAAAGGCCACTTTTCAGAGACAAAGAGATTCAAGCGGTAGCTCGCTTTCTCTTCAGATCCTGGCTGGGCCCCGTGCCAGGAAAGCATCCTAGATCCTCAGGACAGCGACTGAGCCTGAGCGCGAGGTCGGAAGCTTTCGCCTGTCCTGTCATTCTGGACTGCATGTTTCTACTCTGAGTACGGACGAGAGGGAAGGAACTATACGTACAGCCAACTGCCAGAAACATTTTTGTTGCCTCAGTGCATATCCATTTTTCAGCTGGATGACTTTTATTTTTCCGTTTTTAATTGCTTCGTTTATATTGCCCCTTTACTCATGGCAGCATTTAAATACCACTTTGGGGACTGTTTTATGTTTAGAACAGTGACAGAACCACAGAGATGTCAAGCTAAGCATGAAAGCCTACATCTAATATCTTCTCGATGCTTTCCTTCTATCGAATAGGCCTGGTTGCGTACCCTGCTGCTATGATAGTAGGACCTATATAAATGTGACTACGGAAAAACTAGGAGCGGCAGAGAAGCAGACAAGAACAATTCCTTGTCCAAATTCTGATTTGATGACTCGTCAAATTGCACAAACATTTTGCAACCAGACGGCCTACAAAGGTAGAGAGTACAGTCAAGAGAGTGAGGGATCAAGAAAACTGGCTCCTGAGCCTGCTTGGCCAGCGAGGTAATGCTCTCCAGCAGGAAAAGGGAGGTAATTACAACCATTCACTTTTTATTCACAGAGAGATAAGAATGGATTGGATCATGTCTGTGGAGTGCTTTGAGGCCTTTAGAATAAAGGCATTCTACAAATATATATTTCTGTGTACAGTTGTGTGTGTGTGTGTGTGTGTGCGCACGCACACACATGGGTGCTCTTTCTCTTGATTAATAGGACAGAAAGGGAGAATTTCCTACATGACTTGCCAAGTACATTTCATAGTCTCTGTACGTTGTCTGCTCATATATCTAAACATTTTTACAGGTAAGTTGCTTTCTGTCTTATAAAAAATGTCTCTTGGCTGTATTGGAGTCTTAAATATCCATGGTACAAACTGGCAGCTTAGTGCTTTTCATTCAGTATCCAGCAGACGAGCAAATCCCAGGGCCGAGCTATTGATCCAGCTGAACTCACCAGCAGTATGTCCTTATTCTTCTGGTTCAGTAGCCTTGGATGTAGTATACAAAATAATTTGCTGCATTCTTCAAAGTGATTTTTCCTTGGGCTAGGAAAAACACAGTTGGAAAGATGCAAAGACGTTTCAAGGCATTCAACAATAAAAGGAACATTTTAAATAAGTTTACTGATATAAAGAAGACTGCTTGTTTTGTTTATGTTTGATATTGTTTTTGTTTTATTTTATTTTGTGAATATTTCCATGAAAAAGGCCAAAAGGGTACAACTTTAATCAAAATATTTTAAAAACAATTTTGACCTGCCCACCATAAGCTAAACTCTTACTCTTTTATCATACAGGGTTTGAAGAAAACACTTAATTTTCAGATCAGCTTTTATTAATGCCCATTATCACACTATTATTTGCATCTTGACTTTTTATTCCTTTTTTTTAATTTATGTATCATTCCATTCTCAAAAGGTGAAATGATATTTTCCTGTTTCGTATGAAAGACAAGGAAGAAGAGAGAAGGTAGAGAAACAGTCGGTGGTCACCATGAAAAGAAGGAACATGTCAAGGTCCTTATTTATTAGTCTACTCTCTTTTTAGAGGCACAGGGCTCAAGTGCTGAGGAAGATGACCTGAGTGTTCAGTCCAATGAAGCCAGTTAGCCTTTGAAGTCAAATCAGAGCTTGACCAAGACTTACAGGCTAAGAGATCAGTGCTAGTCTCTCTAAGGCTCAGTTTCTTCACCTGTAAAATGACCCTACATCATAAAGTCAGTGTGAGATTCGGGTTAAAAAAGAAATGTATTGAAAGCATTTAGCACAACCCTGGAACATAGTCAGCACTCAAAAATAAATCCTTAATGTTATGAACAGTAACATATCAATAGCAGTAATGGTAGAGTCATGGGGATGCAAAACCACAGATCAAACTCAAAGTTAGACTCTTAAGAAAAACGTTTACTGCCCAGCACATGTTGGCCACTGTCTGAGACATTGACTAGGCACTGGGGGATACCAATTAAGAAGAATAAGGCATGGTGTCTGCCCCAAAGAACTAACTATCTAGTTAAAATGAAACATGGGAAATATATTTAACACAATGCAATTAAGTATCAAGTGAATAACAAAGGCAATCAAATAGGAGGTTTAGAGGAGACAGAGTTCAGAGAATGGAGTAGTAATAGCATTCATTATCTGATAAAAATGCAGAACCAAGATATATATATATGTATGCATGCATACATATTTAAATATATTTAAAGGGAGAGAATTTCTTCAATATTTTATCCACAACTTCTCACACCCATACAGTAAAGATAAATAGTCAACTGTCAGAAAAAACAACCATTTAACCGTTATCTAAATATCTAGGAAATCACTTTCTGATTGATAAGCTGAAAAAAGCCAATCATAAAAAGAGTTAGTATAAGCCAGGATTTGAGTAGCCTCAGAAGCCCAGTGTCAAGTATCACATTTCAGTTTGCCTCCGGGAAATTAATCAGGCCAACATAGCTGATATCGATAAGACATGGGGTAAGTGGAGCTCTTTTTAAACAAAAGCAACAATTGGGCTGTAATTGTATAATCAATAACTTCTTTTAGCAGGTGTATGCATAGCGCCCACAACATTAAACTGAAGAACATTTATATATATATGAAGAATGAAGAATCATTGGCTAATAATCATTTTAGCGATCATATCAAGTAGGTGTTAATGAAGTAGTAAAAAATACTAATTATTGTTAGTTTTTTATCGTTATACATAGTTTAGTTGAGTTTCAGGGAACCAAGATAAATTTATACTCAGAATGCTCACACTTAATGTCCATTGCCCCCTATTTTGCTCGTGTTATCTCGTATTGGTAAGATTTGAAAGTAAAATCTGTTTAAAAAGTGATCTATATAGAATTTAATTTTATTACTTTAGATTTACTTATGCATTTATTAATTCAACAAATATTTTAGGAGCTGGGGACACCACTAGGCACATAACACATATATAGAGATAAATCAATACACGTAATAAATTATAAATTACATATTATATAAGAACTGTTAAGTAGTGAAAAATGATTTCAAGAAAAATGAAGCAGAACACTATATGGATAGAGATTCTTTTTAAAACTCTCTAAGGAGATCAAATTTAAGCAGAGAATTCAGTGAAATGATAGGTGATCCACACATGCGAAGTCTGGGGTAAGATCATTCTAAAAGGAGGGGATAGGCAGTGCAAGGGCACCAGCACTGAAGTGGATTCAGGATATTTTAAGAACAGCAAGAAGGCCAATAAGTCTGGAGGCACAGAGAGGTTTAGTGACTTGCCTGAAATTCTGCTCTAAATTTTAAAACTGAGAATTTTAATTTTTACGTCTACACTTGATTAACTTAGCTTTATGCATCCAAAAACCTGCCACTGTGTTCTGTTAGAACGCAGAAGAAAGAAGGTCAAAATTAATTTAAAGCAGTCCCAGGATCGTAGCCCCAGGACACTGGCACTGTTAAAAGCAGAAGCCAGGGCTGGCCCGGTGACGCAGTGGTTAAGTTCCCCGTTCTGCTTCGCTGGCTGGCGGTTTGCTGGTTGGGATCCCGGGTGCAGACCTACTCATCACTTGTCAAGCCAAGCTGTGGTAGGAGTCCCACATATAAAGTAGAGGAAGGTGGGGATGGATGTTAGCTCAGGGCCAATCTTCCTTAGCAAAAAGAGATGGTTTGGTGGCAGATGTTAGCTAAGGGCTAATCTTCAAAAACAAAAAAAGGAAAAGAAAAACAGAAGCCAACAATAGTTAACAGACACACAGACATGGCAAACTGCAGAAGTAAACCTGCAATGTCTTAAGCTACTTGGAATTATTGGATATGTATGTTCCACATCAGTGCCAGTGCCAGAATGATTTTCCAGAAATTCTTTAAACTTAAAGAAAGAGATCATTTCCATACGACAAAAACTGTTTCAAAGCACATTTTAAAAAATGCTGCTTAATTACAAGTCCAATTAAAAAATCACACAAAAATTAAAATATAACAGGCGTATTGAATAAGTTGTTTCAGTTTGTGTAAAAAGTTTATCTCTTGATAATTGCAGCCCGATTGACGTGCTGAAATGATTCCAAAACTTCTTGGTTTAGTTAACAATGTCCACTATGCCATTTTAAAATCGAAGAGTAACAAAAATTTGATATCCTTAATATATTGAAATCTTGTTCAAGCCAATAATCAAAACTCTAACACCTCCATTAGAAAGAAAAAAACTAGGCAAATGAAATACATAAAATCCAAAGAAGTGGGGCTATAAATGACCAATTATCAGAAGAAATATTTAATTTCTCTAGTAGTAAAAGAAATAAAACTTAAGTCAACCCTGAAAACCCATATTAGCCTAGCAGATAAACAAATAAATAAGGGGTAAAAATCACTCATCATCAGTGCCTGTGTGTGATTAGTGAAATAACCATGATCTGGTGACATATAAAGAATTTTCTTAGAGAGTTTCAGATCTCTCATAAATGTATGACTCTTACCAAATCAGGCGTCCCCGCATAATAAAAAGAAATGCTCTATAATTTTATCATTATGCAGAACAAGATTAACTTATGTGACTTCTATCAATGTTTTAGTCTATTTAGGGTAAAGTTTTAATTATTATCTGGGTTATTTTCCAATATTTCAGATAAATGATACTACTTTTTACAAAATAGTTTGAAAGGAGAATCTCTTTCTTTATCACAATTGATGGGGTAGTGATTTGTCAAAATGAGGCCCAATGGTGACCTAGATCCCATCCAGACCTACTCAGGCCTAGGAATCTGAATTTTTAACAAACTCCAAAGACTTGCTGATGAACAAAAGTTGGAGACTCAAAGACCCAGAGGAAGCAAACAGAAAATTAATCCATCCTGGCACACATCAGGAGTCAGATGTGCCTCAGAAACACACACTTGTCAAGCAGCAAGCACACAAAGTGAGGCATTGCCACTTATAAAGACCCTTGGAAAATCAGCCTAGGAGTCCAGAGAATGGCCTCCAAGGATGGAGCTTATGTTTGACCTTGGCAGCTGACTTCCCAGGCAGTCCAACACATGGAGGCTGAAGTGGAAACAGTAGGACCACTCCAAGGGTCGAACTAGTCACCAGCCAAACCTGGTGAGGGCAGCAGGAGACCAGCTGTGCCATTCCCATATGGGCAATTCCGTCATGGCCACTCTTTAGGTCACCACACAGACACTTTGGCTTCAGGCTTTGGCCTTATTCTCTTGAAAGTTACAATGGATCCAATCTTCTGAACCCTGCTTCTTGCCGTATCTTCCTGTCATCATCAGCAACCGTGAATTGCATGTCAATAAAAGATGAGTATGTATTCAAACTCCACAGTACAGTATAAAGAATGAATTAAGAATTTCTTTTAAAAAAAGTCTACACAAGAAAATCCTTTTCCCTGCAAAAATAGACAAGTGAATGGAGAACATGCTATCTGACACAACGCTGGGCCTCTGACGTCAATAAAATGTAACCAAGTCGCGTTCAGTCGGGCTGTGGCTTGTTTGTTCACACTTCGGGCCAGTATCTTGAAAGGAAAAGACAGAACTGTACTTTTCCATTTGTAGAGCTGTAAAAAGGAAATGATATTTTTATATGTCATATGAATAGTTTTCAATTGTTTTTTAGTTTCTTTTGAAATGTTTTTAAAAATATTTCCGAGAATGTTAATAAAATTTTAAGTAACAAATTGTGCTTTTATCTGCATTTTCGGTTTCTCAGTATACAAAGAGGACTTGCAAAATCACTTCAGCATTTCTGTAAAATCCCAAATGTAAACAAAGAGTAAACACAAATACCAGGGGTCTTTTAAAATTCAACAAATGTGTCCTCTACCCACTATACTTTGCTTGAATTGGGTCCTTTGTGTCCCCATTTCCCCCAGTCTTGGCCAAGTGCATTTTGTCTCTCGCTAGTGCCCTGATGATGATGACACAATGGTGTGCATTCATTGCAGTGGCATGTGCAGAACTGCGGTTCAAGGTCCCTTCCTTGTTTTCTCGGGGTATCCAGGGAGTAAGCTGTACTTGTCCTTAAGGATGGGCACTACAGAATTTTGACTCTCTCAATGGCTAAAAATCTCTCCTATCCAAAATATTTTTTAACATAGCCATTTTTCTTATTTATAGTGTAGAAATAGTACATGGACGTACAAGACATTTTCAGTAGTAGATTAGAAAAAAAGGATAATGTTATCTTTGCTTCTACTTTCCACCCAAGATGCTCATAGCTTTGAAGAGTTTGGCTTGTATTTACTTTTGCTATAATTGTTGCGAAGGGGAAATTGAATTCAGAATCTGTATAAAATGATAAAGTAATTCCAAATAGCTGTTGTATCCATATTCATCACTGATCACTAAACGGGACTAATTATAAATGTACCGGGAGACTATCAGAAAGGCACTGTCCCTTTACTTTACATAGATAAACAAGCCACATAGAAAATGAAAGCACAATGCTTACTGAATTGTAAGTGATTAAACATTAATGACTGTAAAGCTTAGTCAAACACTGAAAGGCTTAAAGTCTTCCCCGGTACATCATGTTGAGTGTCAACGGATAAAACAGAATGCCAATATTAGTTGGAATTTTCTTGAAAAGAGTTAAGCTTTGTCAATAGCTATAAATGTACGTGTGCCAATATCTAACAATCTATCAGTCTCTGCACACTGTTTGTAGGGGTTCGATTAGTCTGAACATACCAAAAATATTCTGGTACTGGCTGGCATTGAAAATAAACAAATCTGAAAGTAATTTTGATTCACCTATTTGTTTCTTTAGTACCATGTATATGGATTTTGGTTTTGTTACAGTCAAGTATTTATTATCTACACTGAAAGAAGTTATAAAGAAAATAAATTAATTAAATCTTTGCTTTCTTTTTTCTTCTTCACAGCCTCTCTACCAAGCGGAATGCTGTAGTGAAAGCAAGTTTAAACCATTATCTGTCAAATATCAAATAATCATTAAGAAGGAGCCACAAAAACAGTCACACATCCTGTTTTTTGTAATTTCAGGTAAGTCCCCCAACCCTATCCTCAGCCATTTGGACAATAGTCTTGAAGAACAAAATATAAGAATCCATGATGGGTTGTACTGTAATCCGAAAGCTCTGTTTTGTCCACTGCCCCCACTTCTGTCACAGACGAATTTGTTGCCTTATCTGACAAAAAAGTCGGTCGATCCTACTATTAAAAGATTGTTTCATTAGCTTCAAAATAACTCTTCCACACAAGGACCCAGGAGAGCAGAATATTCCCCACCAACATGGGAGATCTCTACTACCAGAAGACCATTCAGTAAGTCAGAACATCACCAAAAAGTACTGAGGGACAGTTTAGATGTTGCAAAGCACATTTGGGGTATATTTGGGAGTTGAAAATGGATCAGGCATGAGATGATATTCAGGAATAATTTTTAGTTTTATGAGCTGTGATAATATTATTTTGACAGTGTAAGAAGATACTTTTGTCTTCTAGAGTGGGATGTTGTATTGTCTGTATAATATTTGGTTTTGCATCTCCCCCCACCACCACTCTATCCCATTTCATAGAAGAGTCATCAACTCTTTGCTTTCAGTTACCACATCTATATAACTGGAGATGCATGTACATCTGGAGATGGTGACTCTATTTAAACACTCATTTATCCAGCTAACACTAATGTTGGCTTGTAAGAGAAAGCACTGCACTTGATATCCAAAGACCTGGGTTCTAATCTTCATTCTGCTGTTGAGAAAGTCATATGACCTTGTAAAAAACCGCTTAACCTGTTTGCAGCAGTTACTATTATTTTAAAGTAGGATCTCTCTTGTTAGTTATGTAGTTATTTTGAAGAATCAAAGGAAGCAGGATATTAAAAGATTCTTGATGAACTGTGTGACATCCATGTGAGGTATTACTGAGAAGCTCCTAGAACCCTGAGAAGGTTGCAGATAAAAAATGTAAATAAGGAGTAAAGTTAACAGGCAGGGTGCACAAAGTGTAACAACTTTTACAAATGACACCATAATGCTTTTGAGGGACGACGTTGTATTTTTCTGGGAAAATGCACTGAGTGTTCTAGGTTTGAGGGTTAGCAGGAAAAAGGCCTCGGAGGAAGAAGAAGCTGTTCTGTGCAGTACATAAGAAGAATCCAGAACTGTGGGTGGAGAAAATTCTTGAGGGAGGGAAAGAGGAGCAGAGACTCAAGGTAAAGTTCAAGATAAAGGAATTATAAAATGACATAAGGCCATCTTTTTGTGATCTTCAATTTTTCTGCAAAATTTTTTCAACTCACCAGAAGCTTCATGTATGTGAATTTTTGTGGAAACCAGTGAAAGGACTAAATTTCAGGTCCAGTTTGGCTCAAGGCAAGGGAGACTACATACAGATATCAGAAGAGGCAATATTTATCATTTTATGAAAGAAGAGCTTCAGATATCCATAAAAATTGGATTGATTTGACCAATCATAGGCTCTGGAATTCAAGATTCTAATCAAATTTACCCAAGTAAGTCTCCTGAGACCAGGAGCATACACAATGAAATATAACACACGGCAAGTAACAAAAAAGACAGTCAGAGAGATTTATAATATTATATGATATTAAAAGAAAGGATATCACTTCCAGTTGATATATCAAGAAGTTTTCATCCGAGAGAGATTTGAGGTTTTTTGTTTTGTTTTGATTTATGTCATTTTGTTTGTTTTATATTAAAGTATGGGTAGAGTTTAAAGAAGATAAAGACATCCCAGAGAATTTCTCTCTTTCAGATGAACATCTAAACTTCACTGTAGGAACTTAAAGTTCATCCAAACTCTCCATTTCTCTCTCTTTTTTTTTTTAATTTAAAAGAAAGCAACCTAAGTGCCCATCAACTGATGAATGGATAAAGAAGACGTGGTATTGTGTGTGTGTGTATATATATATATATATATATATATATGTATATACACCATGGAATACTACTCAGCCGTAAAAAAGACAAAATCATCCCATTTGCAATATGGACAGACCTTGAGGGTATTACATTAGGTGAAATAAGCCAGTCAGAGGAAGACAAACACTGCATGATTTCACTCACAAGTGGAAGATAAACAAACATATAGATAAAGAGGACAGATTAGTGGTTACCAGAGGGGAAGGGGGTTGGGGGTGGGCAAAAAGGGTAAAGGGGCACATATATATGGTGATGAATAAAAATTAGACTATTGGTGGTGAGTACGATGCAGCCTCTCTAGAAACTGATAAATAATAGTGTATGCCTGAAATTACAGTGTTGTAAACCATTATGACCTCAATAAAATAAGTGAAAATAAACTTCATTTATTCTTTCACTCAGTAAGTCAAAAGAGTTTTGCTTTTTTACTACTGTGTGCCAAATATAGTACTAGATACTGAGCTTACAAAAGTGAGTAGAACATTGTGCCACCCTCACAGATCTTATACTTCAGTGGGAGGACTTGCTGTCTTGCTTTCCAATATGTATTGGGCTTGTAAGCATCACTTCCTCAAAAACATTAGAGTCTAAAACTATCCTGTGTTATGTTAAAAGTTTATGACAGCTAATGAAGTGTTTTTTGCTTAATTCCATTCTCATCATTATTGACAAATCTTTCTTGGGTATTGAAAAAGGATAACCTTTCAAAGATAATTTGAATTTTATATTATTTTTTCACTTCTTTTAGTAAAATACAATTTGAGATTAACCTACCAAGCATCAGAAGTCTCATCTAAGTCATTAAGAAAAGACTTTGAAGTGAGATTGCTGAGGACGTAAAAGTTTGTAGAGAGGATGATTATAATTAGACTTTCTTGGCTGGTATGCCTGCTGTACAAGAATGTAGTTAACAGTGAACTCAAGAATCTAGTCTTCCTTATAGGTATAATTATATTTATTTATAACTATATTTAATTATACTTTAATTTGTAATTACATAATTCATTATAATTGTATTTCTCATGGTAAATAAGTAAATTGGCATTCCAATTTTTGCAAAGGAATCCCTGCCATTAAGAAATGTGTAGTCTAATTCAGTGTTTCTTGATCGCTTTTGGATTATGGAATTCTGAGACAGATAAAACTATAGGTCCCTCTACAAAATAGTGCACTTATGGACCTATACTCAAAATTTTTTGTATACATCAGGCAACTTTTTTAACTCCTGTTCTAGTTAGTGGAAGAAACAGTCAAGTTCACTATTTATAATAAGTGCTATTGCTTGCAAGACTATGATATTTACATGACTTGAAGTAAATTATGCATATTTTAGGATCTTGGACCACTTTGTGATGACTGTAGAGAAATGTCTTGAAAGTGAGTAAAAAAAAAAAAAGCCAATCAAGAAAGAAGAGGATTCCGAGATACTTAAAGGCAAAGACAGTCTTTTTCCTCCTATAACCCTGGAGCCAAAAGCAATATCTGGTATATATAAGATAGGTGCAAAATAACCTTTGTTGAAAAAAGCAAAGGTCATGGATAAGTCACCAACTAAATATTCATCCTTACATTCTTTGCCTGGTGCTAAATGATTCCTGTAATACTTCTAAGGTAAAGACTTCCCATTAGATTCACCCCCTTGCACCCCCAACTGCCTCTAGCAGGGTCTGAGCAGCCTTTGAATTTCTACTGTTGGTAGGGATCAACCCTGTGGCCATTAGACCATGATCCTTTTGTTTTAAGACAAAATGTTAGAGCTTAAGTATTGCTGTAAAATGAAATAATATCTTTGGCACTGCATTTAAAATAACAACCTGCCTGAAGGCAAAATTCTCTTCCCCTCGTCACTGTGAATCTCTATTTCAAATTCTGCACTTGCTCGATGAGCAGTCCCATCCCCAGACACTGAGAGAGAACCGTGAAAACATAAGGAGTGCAGAATCTGGGGAGACAGACAGAACAGCAATGATCTGTACCCTGTGGACTTACGGAAAATTTGGCCCAAAAGCACAGTCATTAAATATACACTGTGCTGTTGATAAAGGTGGAGAAGGTGGACTGAATGATGCATTTTGATAAAAATAATCCTCTCTTCATCCAAATATTATTTAAAGAAAGTCATTCTTACAAAGAGGAGAGATTTGCCTTTTCAGACATACTATTTTAGTATGTCAAAGGGAATCTACATCATATTAGTCTGAAGATTAGAGAAGCTATATTTTACTTATATATTTGAAGTAATTACTGGAAAAATACCCTGAATTCTTTGAAGTCTCATGTTATTTAGAATTAAAAGACTTTAGCTTTAAATGTGTTGCTAAAAAAATTTCAAAAGTACAGGACATACAGTATTACATCTTGTAGTATTTCACCTTAAAGTTAATTGGAGAAATGTTTACATAGGATCATTCACTTTGTAGCAACGTGGAGAAACTGGTTCTTTTTGAAAAGTTGTCCAGCTGTGCACTACCACCACCACAACAAATTCAACTTTCCAATAGAAGAATGTCATGTGTTGTAGGATATGTGATGGCAGCTCCTGTGCTGTTGTGAACAAATACTGGAAGTTAAGTTTTTTAAATCTACCAATTAGAACACATATACAAAGCCTTAAGATCAGGTATTCTTTCGTGAATCCTAGCACAATATAAAATAAAGAAATAAATCTTGAGCTTGAAATGATCATCTGTATAACAACATGTCTGAGTATAAGCAGGTGTTTTGCCAAGTTAAACAAAGTCTTAAAAGCTTAGATTAGGAGTTAATAAACTGAAGTCAGGGATCCAAATATGGTCCATGGTGTGTTTTTGTCTCACCCTCAAGCTAAGGATAATCTTTAAAATTTCAAAGGGTTGTAAAACAAAACAAAAAGAAATAAATGAGACACCATATGTAACTCCCAAAGCCTAAAATATTTATTATTTCGCCATTTACAGAAATAGTTTGCCAATCCCAGGTTTAGAGTTTAATGCACTAGTGGCTAGCCTTAATGTGCAATTTTGGATTCAGTTGGAAATGCCACGTTATTACAACAAAGATAGCTCTCTACTTCTGTAGCAGTCAATCGGGACCATTTTAGAGCCTGAAAAGATAGAAAATTTCCCTAGCAACACATCAAATGCTCAAATTTCTAGTTAATTTAAATCACACTAACTAGATTTGGCTTTCTTATCAAAAGTAATGCTTTAGGAATGAAGTCGTCTGATGATAATTTTAGAATTGAGCAATTTTTTGACATATTTTGAAGAAACATGAATCTGAGGTGCAAAACTCAAAGTTTTTGAAAGCACTAAAAAATTCTTATACCCAACTGTAATATTCTTTCCTATGAATTCTTTGGAAAAAGCCATATCTCTCCATACATTTTTGAATATATAGCTTCACATAAAGATACTTCAGTGTTTTAATCTAAGAAATTTTCAAATGTATTTATTTAATAACATAAAATCCTTTTAATACGCTTAACTATCTTGTGAACTAACTCTATGCAGTTCAGAATGCAAGCTCAATTAATACAACAGTATCATTAACATTGTTCCTGTAATTGACATTCTTTTTGAATTAAGTGCATGGAAATCTAATTTTTATGATATGGTACTAAAAAGTAAGGTTGATCTGGCCATGAGTAGCTAAAGATTCCCATATTATAAGCTAAAAATATATTCCAGAATGGTCCTTTACATTAAATAGGAATTAATAAAATAATTTTGCCAAAGTTATTTTTCTCTTTTAAACAATAAATCATGCTTATAAGGCAATGTCAGAGATGTCTTATTTTTTGTAACGTGGAATTATTAATTGTGGTTATATCTCTATATATTAAAAGTAGTGTAGAGAGAGATAAGTACCATGAAAGAGAAAAGAAGCAAGTTTTTTCTTAAAGTGCACTCAAAAACTATTACAACAACTAAGAGAAAGAAAATTGCATTTTGATAAGTTCATTTCATGTGAATATGAAATTCTCCCCTATTTAAGCCTTTATTGATAAGTAGACTATTTGCTACTTGCTGTAATTTTAATTTGAGGTGTTCACTCTGAAATCTGAGATGCCCTAAGACACAATGACAATATCTAGATTAAATATCTAGATATTTCTAAGTTCTTGAGTAATGAATTACTATTATTTTACTTAGGAAAAAATATGTTTGTCAGTAGCCTACTTTAAATCTTTGACAAACTCTCTCCATCAAACAAGGTCAAGCCACAAATACGCCCAAGATCAACTTAAGACCAATGACTTGTAACACGGATTTGAAAGAATGAGGGTCAATGTAAAAGCTGCAAGATTTTTTTAGTCAGTATTTTAAAATGAATGCACGTCTTCTGTGGGTGAAACAGCCCAAAGCAGTCTCTTTTAAACCATCTATTCTGAAAGATAAAATACCTCCGAAACAACAAGCCTTTGACATCTGTGACACAAGAGACATGCAAAAGTCATTAAGGGTATCCCGAGGGAGTTCCAACAGTTGCTTCACTTTAGGGTGGGTGTGAGAAGGCTTAAAATTAAATTACTTTAAAATAAAGTTAGAGCACTAAGCAATTTCCTGCTTTCGACTCAGTAGGGTTTCCCGTGAGAAAAGAAAGTAGGCAAAAAGCTCAGACAGACAGACAAACATATTTACCCCTAGGTGGAAGGTACAAATTAAATTAGCCTGCTACAAAAGGGAGATGTTTTCTCCTTCTGTTCAGATGTCATGGTAGTGAGGAAACATAGTCTGGGGCCAAGATAAATGGCACAAATGCATTCATCTGAGCTACCATTCATCCTGATCCAAGGTCTAAACAGAACGCATAAAAGAACAGCACTGTTGAAGGACTTCCTCTCCCTAGTTACCAAGTGGAGACTTGCAAAGGAACATGGGAGCAGGGGGTGGGGGTCTTTCTAGAATGTTTCAATGTTAATGGAAGTGTCAGAGGATGTTATGGAGTTAATGACTGAATCTGAAATCACATCAGTATAATTTGATTCCATATTTCATAGAAAAAGCTGTATTTTATGGTACACAGTATGGCGTGTTTAAAGGTACATTGTGAACTTTCTTTCCCTCTGTATCTGGAAACCAATATAGGCACTTCCAAAGAGTCAAGTATCTATTATAGTGCCTCATTAATATGCATGTTTTTGGCACTCAGTTTGGTTCAGCTGGTATGCTTTCCAGTATCTCATTCTTTATTTATATGAGACTAGGAGGTGTGACCTATGGAGCCAGTTGGCTGTCATGAATTGGAATATTCATTAAGCCTCATGAATTATGCATTAGACTGCTTATAATACTGAGATCCACATTTGCTCTAGCCAGAACTCTCAACTGCTTCCCATTCGATGGAATGATCCACATTTTGGTCAAACTATATACGTGTTCTGTACACTGCAGAAGGAGTACTTGTATATTTGCTACCGAGAAATGCTTGGAGATTTTGCAACTCGTGTCTGACTAAGTGGGTTTCATATTTTTTGCATGTTTGGAGGGCACAGCAGACATGGTTCTCCTCTAGCAAACTAGGTTTGAGTAGCATTCTTCTCTAGCCTGATTACTATTTCCATCCATTACTGCCCTTGCCTATAAAAGTCACCAAAGACGGGTGAGCAGCCTCGATTACAAAAGACATGTAGCTATCTCCTGGTGATCCATACATAAAAGCAAAGCCAAAGACAAAGCACCCAGAGAGTGCTTTTAAGAATTTAGCTTCTCTTATCTAAAATAAGGAAATCCTTTTACTGATAACCTTATCATTTTTGTTGCTTTTTTTGTGGATAGGTATATCCAGGCCACAGAAAATCTAATTTGTAGATTTTGCTGATGTTATAAGATTTCATCAAAATTCAAAAGCAATCTTTATCAGCTAGGCATTAAATATTTTAATTTTTAAAATGAATGCATCAATATGCCTTGTTTAAATCACATCTTTTGAGATGGAAAGACAAAAAGTAGCTGAAAAGATCAACTGGTAAAGATTAATCTCTTGAAGATATGTCAGCAAGCTCAAGGCATTTCACTTCTTAGATTCCTAATACAAGCTACTCAAGTTAAAATTTCCTCCCCAAAAAATCTATTCTTAAGGAAAAATAAGGTTTTATGCAGCATCAATCTCAAATCTTTAATCAACACCCACTTTAAAAAGTTTCTTCTCTTTCTTTCCTAATGTAGACCTGCCTTGGAAGGAGCTCTTATTCAGGGGGTAATTATTATCAGTTAAAGTCTGAAACATAATTTGAATTTAGTCCATTCTGTTTGCTATATTCTGGAAGACTAGACTAAAGAATCTATAGCCAGCTCTACAAAAGGTCATGGGTAAGTCCTGGGTAAAATAGCATTGTTTACAGATTTTTTAGTGAAGAGATTAGCTGTCATTTATTTTCACATACCTAACTGAGGAGCTTTAGTGGTTCCCAGCAAGAATGTGTTCTCTTCTCTTTCTTAGCCTGTCACATCCTTGTCAGTTTCGATAAAATTACTTACCTGAATTATGCAAATGAGGTTTTGTTATGTCCAGCTCCCATCATTGTTCATCTCCACTACAGCTGAAAATTCTAGCAGACCCCTTGCTTACACTGTCTGATTCCAGAACTCCTTAGGTCAAGACCTTTCAACCTCAGAGCTTGACTTATGCCACAACCATTTGACAAATCGTCCAGACCCTCACAAAAGCCGGGGGAGCTCCAGAGTGGCTGCTCTCTCTATACACCACTGTTTCTCTGTTTTGACATTTCCTTCTCACTTTTCCTCTCAGTAATTAGACAAAGGGAGAAAAAGACATTTGTGTTTAAAGAATGCTTTCATTTAGGACTGTGATAAATGGCTCCCCTTTCCAAGAAGCTGCAATCCCACTGCAGGACAGAAGTTTCCTTCACAAGGGGGCCTGGACAGTGAGGCCGCCCACTAAAGCCTTCCAGGACGTCAGCTCTGCCTCTGAAAAGTCTGCAGAGAGCGTCCACTGATCTTAGCTGTATTTTCAGTAAAACTGAAAAAAGAAAAGGTATCATGAACTTCTTGTATTAAAATTATCGCGGTGGTAAATACAAGGACACTGAGTTTATAATTTAAGTGATTCTAGGAATGTTTGGTATTCGAAAACAAATTTTGAACAAAAAGCCATTGTGATTTTTTTTAAGTCCTTTTAGTACCATTAAAAAGTCTCTATTCAAGTACTAAATTACAGATCATAATATACCCCACTCCCCCCTATGTTTCACATATCATCTTGAAAAATAATAAATTAACAGAACTATCAGAGATCTCACATTTTAGTGGCTTATGACAAATTTGAAATATCTGTGGGGAAGTTTGATCATGTTCTTTTAAAAACAAAATACAGCTCTATCACGTTGCAAAATGGAGAAATGGCATTGTAATAAGAAACATTTTTTAATGGAGAGTAATTTATGTCAACCAGGTTTTCATAAGCTTCTTTCAGAGTCATGAGTTAATGTTTATTGTTCCATTGGGGAAGGAAGGTTGCCAAACATGCAAAATAATTGAAATTGCCTGTGACTCAACTGTTGAGAGTTTCGGTGAAGAATTAGCGTGTTCCTGATCATGCTATGGTTAATCTGTCGCCTTTGTGCATGGTGGTGCATTAATTAGAAAATCACCAAATGACGTTCCCAACCCAGGCAAATCACATCTATGATCTGATATCACACTTAAGTTAATAACCCAGCAAACGTACCTTTGAAATTTAAGGTATGATATATAAGTTTATCCACAAATTAAGGACGAAAAAAACAGAAAATGTGAGATTTTTTAAAAAATATTCCTTCAAGGTTGGCATATGGCATTTACCTGACTTGTGGAGTACTACGTTTAGACTCACTTAAGTTGGTCCTAGGAAATTATGACACTAAATATTTGTGACAGCATTTTTTTATTTTATATTAATTTTAGTCACTAATAGATCTTACAAATAGCTCCTACTACTGTATTTACAATAGCATTTCTTTTAATAAAAATGAAAATTGGCACATGATTTTAAAAAGGCAGTGTCAGTCTGTGTAAACAAACTATTTGTAGTCCCTTCCTCTTTCTTGTGTTTCACTGTGGGAGCTAAAACAATATAAGTAAATAAACATGTCAGAGCTTCTATCTCCAAAATCAAAACAAAGCCAAAGGAGGCATCAATTTCATTTGGGTTTTTATTGAAATCTTTGTGAGAGAGAGGGACTTTAGATGTTTCCCATGTAAAAGGCACTAGACCAAGCAGCCTGATATGCTTGAAATAAAGTACCCTCAGGCCTAAAGGCTGAGATGCATTCTGCTTCAGAGATCTTTGCCAGCATTCGAGAATGCATTTAGTGAGAAAGGGAAACCATGGGAACTCATTTGGTAAAACTTTAACAGATACAGTATATGTTTAGTTTATGGTTTCCATTCATTCTGTGGATTGAATAGACCAGAGGTGAACCTGCTGATGCATAATTGAATCTGAATGTCAGTAAAACCTTACAGATCCAATGTTTAAAGAGGAGTATAGCTTAATATGAAAGGGAGTCCATTATCTTCAGCAAAGATGAAGTAATATTAGACATATAAGTTCTCATCATGGTACAAAAAAAACTAGAACTTTAAGTGTAAGTATATCCCTAACTGAAACTGTATATGTATTAGTATATGATTCTTAAGGTTTCTAGGACTTCTCTTTTGACTAAAGTTTGTGTGCTGCAATATCAACACACTCAACTTTTAAAAGTTTGGTCTATTTATTTTCAGTGCTTCCATTTGAGTTTTGTCAGCAAAAATACGTCTTGATTTTTAAAGCAAAAATGTCTGCTTATTCTGATGGATCACACTCAATCAAATGATGATTTTCTTTCTTAATTTCAAGAATGAGAATCTGGTTTAATTCTTTACTTAATATGATCTCCTTCAAAAGAGGGTCCTGATTATTTAGAAAAGTCACAATCTAAATTTATTTACACAAAATAAATAAATTTATTTATTTATTTAAATAGCTGATGTGCTATTTCCTTAAAGGTAGTGATAACATGTATTTCTTGAGCACATCAGTGAATGTTTGTTGAAAGAATGTTTTTTTATTGAGCAACTATTATGTGTTCCTCACTTTCACTTCTGCTCCTAGGAAGGTCACAGTCTAAAGATAAAATGAATGTGTAAAATAACCATAAAACAAAGAAGAGTGTTCAAATGCTATATGAACAATGCTATGGGACTTCAAAAGAGCTGAGAGGTTACTTACAATGGTGGTTATCAGAGTAGTTGGTGGGTAGGAAATGTACCTACCCACCATTGACTATGAAGAAATGTACTTATTAAATTCTGTTCACTAGTCAGAAGAAATAATGTTCTGGTCTTTATAGATTCTGATTTTCTAGAGTTTTAATGATTCTGAACAACTATTTGTACAGTTACATATGTGACAGAATTTTTGCAGAAGTCAGAAATTTCCTTACCTAGTTTTAAAGATTATCCCTCATTAATCAGTCAGGAAATGATTAAAGAAAGTGTGCTCTCTGTAGCTAGGTTTCCATCCCTATTTCTTAGCCTTTTAACCAGGTCTTCCTCTCCAGTAATTGGTTGTATGCGAGAGCCCAAAGAGGAGTTCTTGCTGCAGTTATCAGAGCTGAGTCGGACATGACCTCCTTAGGAAGGTGTATGGTCTGAAACAAGAGACTGGGCTTGATTTTGAAACTTAGTTATGATAATGGTTTCTAATTTCTGTTCAAGGGTAGAAAATTGTGCAATTTGATTTATCAAAATGATGGCAGCAACTTCTTTTTATTCCTCTTCTTCTCCCTACAGTAGATTTTAGAATACTTAAAGAAATACTTATTGTACTTTTGAAATATATGGAAAAAGGAATTATTTTCCTTTCCCCCCTCACTCTCTGAACATAACTTACTCCTCCTCCTGCAATTCCCATTTCAGTGCACAGCACTATCATATCCCACATCATCAAAATCACAGAAACCTGGAGTCCCTTTATCCCTAAATCCTCTCACATATACAAAATACATATCCAATAAATGCACCTTAATATCTTACATATTTGGTTCTTATTTCACCCCCTTGTCACTGCCTTAATCCAGATCCTCCCAAATTCTTATCTACAAATGCCTTAGGCCCCTAACCTGCCTCTGCTTTCTGTCTCAGATTCTCCACTCTGTCTTCCCCTCCACAGACAGTCTTCAATACACAATGCAAATCCAAACACACTGCACCTCGGGATCCTTCAAGAGCTCTCTCTTAGACTTCAGGATAAAATTAAATGCCTTAGTAGAGCCCACTCCACCACCGACAGTACCCTACTTCACATCTGACTTAGAGATTTACGTGCTGCCTCATCCATGCTTCATGCTTTCACATGGTGTTCCCAGGCCTGGAATGTTCCTCTTCCCCTCCTCCTCAATCTCCACTCCACCTACCTAAGCTCTCCTCTTGATTCCATCAACTTTTCCCAGAACCCTTCCCCGCCCTGTGACTGCTTTGTATGCCTTTCCGTACGCTGGACACTCTGCCCATTTTTTTGCCCTAGTACTTGTCTGTCTACACCACTAGACCTCGAGTCCCTTCAGTGTAGAAAATTTATCCCAGTTTGTTTCCTTCAATTGCCTAGAATTTATTTAGCTTTTGATTAGTATCTTTTGAGTGAAGAGACTTCAAAAACAGAGGAATTGAGATGTATGGAGTATCTGATGATTGAATATTCTGTTTCCAACAAAAGCAAGAATAAACGTGAGAAAAATTACAACAGTAGAAATAACAAGGATAGTATAAATCCAGCATGTATCACTTAGGCTGTGTTACGTGTGGAGAAATCTTTTTAAATTAATAGATACAGACTTTTGGTTCAGCTCCAATAAGGAAAGAGCTTAGAAGTCATTACCCCATCCAGGCAATAAGAAAAAGCTGGCCAATCTGAAAATCAATGACTTTTCTTGGACTCTTCAGAGAACTGAGGTTGCAGGGCAAACTGCCACCCTGGAAGCTGGAGAACAGGAGCATCCTGAGACACAGCAACCAAGATGTGCTCACATGGAGCAGAAGCTGTGGAGCCATAAACTTGTAGGTACACTTAAAGGTTAATTTTTATAAATTGAATTTGTAGTAAGAAATTCCTGGGGACCGCAGTCTCAGGGACGGCCTCACACTTTCATGGGCTTTACTCCCAGGAACCTGGCCAGATTCTCACAGTGAAGATCTATGAAAGATACTCTCATAGCTCTGGAAGGGAGAGGGGAAGAGGAATCATTGTGAAATATTCCCAGAGCCTTCTCCATGACAAAGGCCTAGGCTCCAGGGATAAAGACTGCCAAAGCTTTATCTCAATTCCGCTCCAGTTCCTTATACCCTCCCTGTTCTACCTAAGAAAAAATAAATCACATTCAACAGGAGTCAGGACTTCAAGGAAATAAACTGGGAACTCTGCAGAAAAGAGTAGAGGAGCGGTGGGGAGATAGACAACCAGAGAAACACAGTTACAGCCACAAGACACAGACCCACTCAAACATGGAGATTTAATTGGAAGACAATAGAATGCTCCCTTCTCCCACATCTTACCACCACACCAACAGGGATCCAGAAACTGACTGTGGATTATGACCAAAAGAGCTGCAAGATACAGACTTCCTCTAAGGAGTATTAGAGAAACCCAAAGTCAAGGAAGGAGTAAAAATAAGAGCAATAGAGGAATTTAAAGCCCCTACCGTGTATAGCTACAGCACACATTAAACAGTCGAATTCCTAGCCAGATGTCCTTAAATACTCATAATGAAAGCCTATATACCTCAGTTGTTATTACCCAAAGTAATATTTAAAAAAATTACAAGGCGTGACAAAAGACAAGAAAAACCAATCTGAAGAGAGAAAGCAATCATCAGAACCAGACTCAGAAATGATACAGATGTTGGAATTATCAGATAACTTAAAATAATTATGATTAATATGTTAAGAGCTTTATTGGGAAAAGTAGACAGCATTCAAGAACAGTTGGTTTATGTAAGTAGAGAGATAGAAACTCTAAGAAAGAACTCAAAAGAAATGCTAAAATTGAAAACCTAGTAGCAGAAATGAAGCATGCCTTCAATGGACTCATTAGCAGACTGGACGTGCCGGGAAAAGAATCAGTGAACTTGAGGATGGATCAGTAGAAACCTCCCAAACTGAAATGCAAAGAGAAAAATAAAAGAAAACAAAAAAAACACCCAAGAACTGTGGGACAATTTCAAAAGGTGTGACGAATACCTGATAGGAATATCTCTGAATGAGAAGAAGGATAGAACAAGACAGGAGAAATATTGGAAGTACAATTGCCAAGATGAATGATAGATTTTAAACCACAGGTTAAAACAAAACAAAAAGCCTACCTAGGCATATCATATTTGAACTGCAGTAAATGAAAGACAAAGAGAAAATGTTGAAAGAACCCGGAGGAAAAGACAGCTTATCTAGAGAGGAATAAAGATAAGAATTACAGTAGACTTCCCACCAGAATTCATGAAAGCAAGAAGAGAGTGAGGTGAAATATTTAAAGATCAATGGAATAGAATAGAAAGCCCAGAAATAGACCCACACAAATATGGCCAACTGATCTTGGACAAGGGTACAATTCAATGGAGACAAGATAGTCTTTTCAACAAATAGTGCCGGAACAAGGGGCATCCATATGAACAATTGAACCTAGTTGCAGACCTTATGCCTTTCACAAAGAATTGCCTTATGGGTGATCATAAACCTAAATGTAAAAATCAAGGTAGTGAAACATCAGGAAGAAAACATGGGAGATGTTTTCTAGATGAGCCTGGATTTGGGGATGAGTTTTTTAATACAACACCAAAAGCACAATGCATAATAGGAAAGATTGATGGTTGTATTTTTATTAAAATTGAAAACTGTCTCTCAAGGATAGTATTGGAATACGAGGGAACAGGCTATGTCTTGGAACAATATTTACAAAACACATAATCTGACTAGGGAATTGTACCAGAATAGAACACTTAGGTCTTAACAATGGGAGAAAAACTGAATTGAAGAACAGGCAAGAAATCTAAACAGACACCTCACTAGAGAGCACATATAGACAGTGGGCAAGGATATGAAAGGATAATCCTCATAATTTGTCATTAGGAGAGTGCAAACTACATTTCTGGATGGGTTCCTGGAACAGAAGAAAATAATGAGAGGTAAAACCAAGAGAATTTGAATAAAGTATGCACTTTAGTTAATACTGTGTCAATATTGGTTCACTACTTGTGACAAATAGACCATACTGAAGTCAGATGTTAATAATAGGGGAAATTGGCTCAGGAGTATATGGAAAGACACTCTCTGTACTAGCTTTGCAATTTTCCCATAAATCTGAAACTATTCCAAAATAAAAATTTTATTAGAAATATGTATAAAAATGGATACATGTCTGGGACTAGTCCAGTGGTGTAGTGGTTGAGCTTCTGTGCTCTGCTTCAGTGGCCCAGGGTTCACAGGTTTGGATCCCAGGTGCAGACCTACACATCACTCATCAAACCATGCTGTGGTGGCAGCCTACATACAAAATAGAGGAAGACTGGCATAGATGTTAGCTCAGGGACAGTCTTGCTCAAGCAAAAAGAGGAAGATTGGCAAGAGATGTTAGCTCAGGGCCAATCTTCCTGACCAAAAAAATAAAAATAAAATAATAAATCAAAAAAGAAAAAAAGTGGATAGGTCTTTCTGAGGTCACATGTGCACATGGATAAGGAGAATTTGAAAGTCATTTTCAACTCTGTATGTGCCTTATTTTTAAACATAATCATTTTTAACACACACTATAGTTCATGATTCAGTTAGCAAATGCTTCAAAGCTTTTCAACAATTCCTAGCATACAGCTTGACCTTTAAGATTTTCATACATTTTGCCATAAGAAAAAAACATTTCCTTGTAATGAGCTTGATCTTCTGCTGTACCATCTCTAACTGTGACTAACAAGGGCTGACAAGGAAGCCTTCTCTGCCCTGCCTCCCTCCTCCTCAGCATCCGTCTACTCTGCTCAAGTTCCCTCTTCTCCCCCACTGCTCACCCTGTTGAGGCTCCAAGGTGAAGTGGTACGTGGAGGCCCCCCAGTGAGCATGGTTGAGGCAGCCCGGGATAAGACAGCAAGCAACCATTGTCCTAGAACACTTACGTCCATCCCGTGTTCCTGAGAAATCAAGTCTACAGCTGCCGGCGTGGACATTGATGTGGGTTTCAGCAAGGGAACTCTAGAAAAAAATCGAAGTAGAATAAGTTATGACCTAACGTATCTATTCCTCAGTTTTGCCATTTGCTAAATGACAAGACTTGAAATGGTCCCTCACTTCATCTCCTAATGAGAACAAACCCTAAGATAAGGCCCAAGTAAGATGCTCATCACAGACTCCACTTCGCAAGGTCAGTGTGATGCAGGTGCTAAATCGCTCCCTTGAGATGCAGGTGCAGCAGTGCTTCCAGAGCCACAGGCTCCTGGAGTGAAATGTTCTTAGCCACATTCAGACTCTCTGTGCTCCCTCTCCACGGGGACAAAGAGAGGTCAGAATAGGCCCCTGGAGGGCAAAAGTGGGAAAGAGATGAGTGCAGTCTTTCCTTGGCAGACAAATATTCATGTTTACGAGTTGGAAGCCTCCGGCTCCCTCCCTTGAATCAGGGCCTGCTGCAGCTCAGGCTGCTGCGGGATGTATTTGTCTTTCCCTGCACATTATTATTTTATTGTTATTACTCTCATTCCTTCCTAACTGTGAGCCAATGAGCAGAATTATTTTTATTTACTCTGATTTTTTGGATGCTTGAATATATTACTTCAATATAGTTTATAATCCCTATAATAGCACATAATGGTTATACTTTAGACATTTAAAAGCAATTGGGCACATTCAATATGCTCATGACATATAACTTTATAATGCCCTATCTCTTTCTGTATTAAATGTTTCATGTTAATAAATTCTAACCTATTTTCTATGTTTCATATTTGAGTGTATAAACTCATAAAAATAATAATAACTGGAATGAATTTTTCTGGTAAACCATAGTGTGAAAATGTAATGGAAAACAGTTGATACCAGAGGTAAAGCTCTATAATTGAGAAAATCAAGCAGAACATAAAGATATCCTAAAATTCAAATTCAGTAAGATTCTAAACAGATCCAAAAATAACATCTTGGAGATGCATTTGAATAAAACTTTTCCTAGTGTCAAGAAAGCAATATACTCTACCTTATGGACAAAGGTGGTCTGTGTGCAGATGAATCACCCTCTGTCTGACCCAGACTCCCGACAAAGAGCAATTTTCATTGTAAACTAATTTTCATAATGTCATAGTTTCAATGTCATCTGTGTCACTAATGCAACATTCTTACGAAATTCGGGCTGTGCCTTACAGAAGCTCTGCAGCCTCTCTCTTTGACAAGTCTAAAGAGAAGGATTAATTACTAAACATGATGGAGTATGATGACATGACATCATCCTCAGAGGTGACCCAAGACCCAGGGCCAGAGGAGACCTCTCATCCCTGGCGCATATTATTGTTGACTGTTGCAGCTGTTCCCATTGTCCCGTCAGACATGTGCAGGGTGAAGGAAAGAACGTGTGCTGGTGGCCAGAGAAAGGGCCCAACATCCTTGGAAGTCATTCGAGCAGGTTAGATTTTTCTCTTTATTTTCCAGAAGAAACGCATGTCTCATTGTACACACGTAATAAAAGTAGAGTGTGAAACTAAGGGAGGAGGCACTTATGTAAACTGGCCAGCAGGGTTTCAGAAATTTAATAAGCATAATTTCAGTAGCTTTAGATTTAATCCCTTGTGCCTGCACAAGCTAATCCTTTATTTTCATGCTGAAAGACATTTAGCAGCTTTTCTCTCCGGACCCCCATTATTTATGCTCATCCCATAGCAACATTCCTTTCTCTGAAGCTAGGCTAACCCATACAAGAAAAAACTATTTTTTACCAAATCTTTTTGTAGGTAATGGCAAACTGGTCTAATATGGTACCTATATTTCTCACCCAGACTATTTTTTTTCTTTCCTGAGATAACTTCATTTATTTTCTTTTTTGTTTTCCCTTCCACGTAAGTTATGCAGCACCATGTTCAAGGAAAATACTAATCAGATATTATATCACTTACCTGCTATAAAACACTGGTTAACTTTCAGTTGGTGTTCAAAAAATGGTACTGGGGTCTGGCCTAGTGGCTTAGTGGTTAAGTTTGCGTGCTCTGCTTTGGTGGCCTGTGGTTCACAGGTTTGGATCCCAGCCACAGATCTACGCACCACTCATCAAGCCATGCTGCAGCAGCGTCCCAAACACAAAATAGAGAAAGATTGCCACAGATGGTAGTTCAGTGGCAATCTTCCTCACTGAAAAAAAAGAGGAAAATGGTAACAGGAATTCAGTTTTTAATGATTTGATGTGATTTAACTGGACCTTTTTAAACTACTGTAGCTAAAATCTCCTTGGATAAGATTCAAACCAGAGTTAACCAATATTGAAGTCTAATAACAATTCTATAGTGTATTATCATGCGGTTTGAAGGGAATCTTAAAGATTTATTTTACCTTATCTTTTTCTACTGAAAAAGGAGACTAACTTACATTACTACTGAAGTATTTGGGGTCAAAGAATAAATGTAAGATAAGGAAAACCTGCTAACATAAGAGAATCATTTCTAGATTGCATATTACTTTCTTTCTTAGCTTTCAACTTATTGCTCTGGATACTACAAATTGTTTACTCAAGAAAATCATATTTTACCCTTTGAAATTACGTTGCAAATAAAGATATAATTTGACAACATATTTTTCCCTTAAGAAAATTGAAGGGATTGGAATAAAGTACTTTTATAAATACATAGAACAAATTCTTACTTTTGTGAATAATGGCCATTTTCTCATGATTTTAGTAGAGGCAACAATTCTTTCATATCTAATAAAATTTGACAAAGTCTACACGCATTTTTGAAATTTAAATTGTAAGTGATATTTTTAAATCACATTATCATTTAGAGATGCACATGTTAATAACCTTCTAGAAAGCATCAACGTGAGTGGTTAAAAACCACTAAAATATGAATCAGCAATAACAATGATGGCGTATCATGCCTAAAGTGAGAAAATAAATGCAGTAAATGTTTTCTAAATATTGATATGAAAATTGAATTTGTGGAGCCGAATACCACAATAGAGTAAGACCAGAGAATTAAAAATCCAAGTTTAATCCTAACCCCATCTGGCTCCCTATTTGATCTGGGCAAGTTGCTTAATTTCTCTAGATCTCGGTTTCTCATTCTTGCAGAATTGATAAAAAGTTCTGTATTTCCTGTTGTCCATCTACATTTTGGGAAATTCTGCATTAATTTCCATTATTTTAATGGCTTATCTTTGAATCAGCTGATATTAAACTGTTATACATCAGAATGGCAGTCCTGGTTGCTTGCAGTCTGTCCTTTCTCATTGGTCAGTATCCCTTTATGATTAGCAGTTGCCCAGATCATGTTAGTTGTTAAATATTTTGAATTAGTGCCTTAAATCTTTGTCATGCATTTTTTAACCAAATCCATCTTTCACAATATATCCAACTTCTTTGCAAACATTACCAAGAGCGTGGAAAACTTTCAATTCAATCTTCTTCCATTTTCCACATTATTACTTATCACTTATGTCCCTCATTTATTTTAACCCCCTATCCTCCAAAAATAGGTTTATCTTCTGACATGATTGCCAAAATATATTTATTAATTATTTTGCTCATCACTGTTTCTATTATTTCCTTTCCTTCTTTCTGTGTTTGATTTTCTTCTTAGTAAACATGCACTATTTTAAAGTTCTTTCAGAAAGTGTCTGTGGGAATAAAAGCACTATCTTTCTTGTCTGAAAAAGTCTTTATGTTTCCCTTTTTCTTAAATGGTACTTTGCCTAGTCATAGAAATCCATTCAAAAATTATTTTCCCTAAACTCTTTGTGGACATTAATCTACTGTCTTTTGAGAAAAATTGTCATCCATTTGCAAGTCATCTGTCTTTTCCATCGGTTTGCATTTAAGATTTTCTCTTTATCTTTGATGTTACACAGTTTAACTACTACATGTCTTCATGTGGACTTGTTTCGACTTATCAAGTTTTGAATTCATCGGTATGTCTCTACAAATTTTGGATTTGAGTGTTCTTTCAGTCATGGAAATTTTCATACCTTATTACTTTGAACATTTCCCCTCTCCATTTTTTTTCTTTGCTCTATTAGAACCTCTAGTGAGTGCATAGTTTGCCTTTTCAATACAACCTCCATGTTTCTTTAATGATCTCTCATGTTATTTATCTATTTACTTCTCTACATCTCATTTTGGGTGTTTTCCACAAACCAACATTCCATGTCACTAACTTTCTCTTCAGCTGTGTCTAGACCAGTCCACATAGTTTGATTTTTAATAACTGTGCTGTTAATTTACAGAAACTCTATTTGGTTCTTTTTGAAATATAACTTTCTTTTTTTATACGTCTTAGGAAAGGTTTTCTAATATTGGAGTTCCGGAATAGGAAAATCATTGTTGCTCTACATCTAGACTTCATGTTTCAATAGCTGTATTGGTAATAGGGCCACCATTTTGATCTCCTACTTCATTCCTTAATTAGGTCCCAGTATGTATTTCTAAAATAAAATGAATTAGTATTGAGAGAGCGTAGAAGAATACAGTAGTCTTAAACTCAAATGCCTGCAGGAACAATGCAAATATCGTAAGTAAGTGGAACCAGCCACTGGAAACCTATCAGATTGGGGAGAAAGTGGCCAGTATAAAGTGAATAGCTGCTCTTCAGCTGCAGCCAGTTGTTGCCATGTGGAATGTAGACTTAGTGTTGCCAGATTTTCTGATTTTTCAAGATAATACAAATATCCTTATTTTTCTGTGAAGTCTCCCCAAATATTAGGGTTGGAAACTAATTCATTTCTAGAAAGCTTCTGGTGATCATAAAAGCTTGTCTACTGCCATATTTACAAGGACAGATTTGGGAACAGACATCTTGATCAAGATTTTAGCCTTTGGAAAGCAATTTACTTAAGCTCTCTAGGCATTAGCTTCCGTATCTGTAAAATGGAGACCATGAACTGTTAAGACAATTAAATGAGAAAGAAAAGGTAATGCATCTTAAACAGTCGTAATACACAGTCATTACTTAATAAAGGTCTAGAGCATAATATCCTTGAGGATTGTGAATATTAAACTTTATCCCCAGTATCCAGCACGGTACTTATTAAGTACCTATTAATAACTCAACAACTGTTAGTTGAATGAGCGATTAATTTTAGTTGAATAAATTTTATTTTACAAAGTTGATCATATTCTATATATAGTTAATGTATAGAACAATAGATTTAGTTGATATTTTACATAAAGTGTGTGAAATTAGAGAAAAACACGAGCAGCCATGAATCAGTTCACTCAACTCGGTAAGCTATTCCCTGAAAAATGTTAGACAAAATTATACATTGCAGAGAATATTTCTAGATCTCAGTAGTTCTACCAACTAGTGCCCTTTACAGACAACCATGTGTTAAGTAGCTAATGTGTACAAAGATCCCAGGATCTAGATGCTGGAAAGGGAGGGCAGAGAGAAACAAAGCTGACATTGTAGACCATTTCTCTGGTTCAAAAGAGCTTATGGCTCGGTAACAGAGAACAGAGAAAATAATACATATATAATGCAAAGGAAAAGTATGTATAGGGGAAAGAAGAGGGTTGATCAAAGCACAGACTGTCAGTAGACACCTCCACGTTTCCAAATAATGCATTGGTTTGCTGAAAAGTGCCCTTTTAAATCCTCCTCCACATGTATGGCTGCTGGCAACATGCACTAACCAAATCTCAAAGTTGAAGAACAGACTGTTGAGGGAATCTTTTAAATTCTATCTTAGTTACATGGCTGAAAGTCATGGTTCTAGATTCATTTAGATTTGGAACTCAAGAATATTCGGAGGCTCATTCATCATCTTAGTTTGACTCTATTTTGAATTGTGTTGAATTCATTTGTGTTATAGTAAAAGAAGCACATTCTAGGTTTACTTTTGGGCTCAGTAAGTTTTTGAAGTTCAATATCAAGTTCTATCATTTCTTCACGTGGTTTATGTCCATATTTGGGCGAATGCAGAAATATAAGAACCCTGAGATTATCCGAGGCTTGCCCTAGATGATCCAGTCTTCTCAGAACCAAGTCCGTCTCCTGGATTCTACGTGTGTGTGGCTTGGCTGAATTCTCTGAGAGGAACTTGGGCCCTACCAGCATGCCTTCTCTAATGTCAAGAAACCAAATGAATAAATTTTACTTGTGAAGTGCCTATGATGTTTTCTTAATTTATGAAAATTAGTTTGAATCGTTTCCTCTCTCACTCAAAACTTTGGCCCAAAATTTATATAATTACCAAAAATTTTATAATGTAGACTGCTAAATGAAAATAAGAAATAAATACATTTTCTCTACCCCTTAGCTCTTCTCCTATGTGTTGAGCTTCCATCTGTTTGCCTTTTGTTTTTGTTTATGTGAAGCTTTACGTTTTACCATCAATATGTTATGTTGTGTTGTGTTAACTCGTAAGCCAAGACATAAAGATAATAAATTATACGCTTTCACCAACATTTTAGTTGACTAGTAAAATCTGATTTGAAAATTCAGTGAGGATATAATAGCCTTAATGAGACTGCTTTAAAACTATTTGCTGAAGACACACTCCTACATGAAAAGAATTGGTAAATTCTTAAAGGATGATGCCTCTGTGTCACAAGTGAGAAGTGAGTATACTCATGGGATAAGAAGTCCAGCTTCCACAGAAGACTTATTCCCAGTGTTGCCTTTCATTCTCCTCTTTATGGAAATTGCCTCCAACTGGTGATTCTCTAAGGATTTAAGTTAGTTGAAGAGCTTCCTGTATCTTCACTTTAATGTGGGCCAAAAGAGGACGGAATGATGCAGAGAGCAAGTAACATATAAAGAACAAGGCTTATGAATACAATAATAAGTAGACTCATGTGTTTTAGAGATTTACATAAGAAGTAACTAGTTTTGTGTATAAATGTTATTTATATGGTATAGTAGGTAGTAATAAACATAGCTTATTGTGGATATATTAGTTGCTGCACTTATAGAGACACACCATCATCTTCTTCAGTGTCTTTCTCATCACAGATTTGTTCTGCAGGTAATAACAATAGCTTTGGCTCTAACCAAGGGGCATTTTAAGGCCAAGTTAAAAAAAGTTAACTCTATTATACTAAGGGATGGTATTATAAAGTAGTACCATTGCCTTCAACCAAAGAGTGACATCACTTGAATGCACTGGGCAGTGAAAGAAGGCTTCCAAGAGTAGATGGCACCTAACTGTCACCTAAACTAAATTTTTTCACCTTTTCAGCTACAAAGTTTCCCCTTTTATTCTTCTTTTTTCTATTGTTCTGCATATTTGAGAGATTTTAGAATGCTAAATGTGCTTCATTTATTAAGTAAAAGTCAGTTTGTGAATTCATGTTCCCTTTGTTAACAATCAGAGAGAGAGAGAGAGAGAGACACTTTCTGTGATTCTGATCAGTGCACTGTGCTGAACTATTTCAACTCCAGGCAATTTAGTCCTCTCAAACCATTTTAAATTTGATCTTTGTCCAATTTTTATGTGACCTTAAATATATATGTATATTTGTGTGATACGTATGCAAAATAAGTTCATAAACCATTTTTGTAGACCCTCTAGAGGATACTGAGTCCAATTTGCTTTAGAACAAATTCAGATTCACAGGAGCCCTTAGCACATGTACAAAGGACATTCCTCTCAAGGGAGGAGAATCTGAAAAAGAGAATGACTCTTATGGTAATATTTATGTATATGTGCTGAAAGTGTGCAGATACAGTGTCAAAGACAACCAAAAAGCTATGAGTAATTCAAAAACAATAGCAAGTGAGCCAAAAATGGACTGCAATTTTAAAACATTTTACAACAATCAAGCGTAAATGTCTAGAAAGGGTTAGGCCTCACAATAATCAGCTAATGCAATTCTATACTTGTAACCACTGCTCACAAACAAGCTTGGATATTATTTTTCACCAAAGAAATAAACACTTGTCTTTGGACTGACTCCCATGTGGCAGAACCAGGGCAAGGCATTTATTGCTATTCTGCAGCTCTTTCAAAAATCAATCCAAAAGAGAAACTCTGTAGAAGACCCATCTTCTTCTTGTTTCTCTGATATGCTGCACTCTGAAAAATGAACTAAAGTGAAAAAAAAATGAAAGAGGCACACAGAGAAGAAAAGACAAATGATGGAGAAAGCACAACTGGTGCTTCCAGACATCAAATCACAGAGTGTTGTTCTTGTCCTGGAATTCCCCTAGAGTTACTTAGGACAAGAATCTGGTCCACTGAGATCAAAGCCAGAAAGAACAAAGAAAGTCAGAGTGATAAACAGCCTACTAGGAAGAAATCTCAAACAAACACTGACAGTTTGTGGAATGACTGGGATAAAAATCAGCTGTTCAAACTAATCTCTCATTTAGTCCATCAAAATAAAGATGGAGCCTTCTGTGTCCCTGACGAAAGCTGGGCACCCTGAGGCTGAGTACTTTCCTAAAGTGGAAAAATTGTAATTCTTAGCCCATTTGTACTCTCAGTCAAACCAAGTCTTTTTTGTTTCTCTCCCAAGGAATTATTTTGAAAGAAGCAGCCATGTCCACTCTCACTGTAGACTTCCTGAAACTACGAACGGTCTAGAGTTTTTGAATAGTATCAACCACACTAATTGCTCCATGATCTTAAGGCCTTTCTGTAGTGTGCAGCACTGGTCATGTATAATATTAATAAAAACAGAATCCTTGATTTGTCCCATTTCCTAATTATCTGCACAAAGATAAAATATAATTTAGAACAGGGTCTCAAATACACTTACATGCCTATGTGGAAAGAAAATGCCTTTGTTTTTCTAAAACTGACACAATATTGTTAAAAATTCTTGGGGCCAGCTCCGTGGCCAAGTGGTTAAGTTCGCGCGCTCCACTGCGGCGGCCCAGGGTTCGGATCCTGGGCGCAGACATGGCACTGCTCGTCAGGCCACGTTGAGGCGGCGTCCCACATCCCACAACTAGAAGGACATGCAACTAAGATATACAATTGTGTACGGGGGGGTTTGGGGAGATAAAAGCAGAAAAAAAAAAAAAAAAAGATTGGCAACAGTTGTTAGCCCAGGTGCCAATCTTTAAAAAAGAAAAAAAAGAAAAAAAATTCTTCATCATTTTGTGTAATGTAGATAGATTTAGAGATGACTATAATTTAGTCCAACTGGATAACCTTAGTCCACCTAAGTAAAAGGTTGTTTAGTTAAAACAACCTTAAAGGTAACTGTGTTTCTGAATGGGTGACACAAGAAAATGTTCAGTCTTGTAAAGCGCTACTCCCTACTCCTGCTCTTCTCTGAGGAGGCATCTTGGCACACAAAGCAGTGTTGGCATGTGGCCTTTGGTTGGGTAGAGAATGTGCATGTTTCATTCAGGATCCTTGCAAGTCTCTGGCTGCAGAGTAGATAAACTACCTACTCTCTGGACTGGTGACATCTGAGAAGCTACTGCAGCTCCCTGGCTCACTCATTGTGACGTGCTGACAATGTGGTGTCAAAATTCTCCATACAAGCTGACCTCTTTACTCTTAACCAAGATCTGATGGCCCACCAGCCATGTCAGCAGCCATTTCCCATCATTGGGGCAAATATAAATCCCTGCCTGCTATGAACAAGCCATGGGGAAGGAGCAACACTGTCCCAAGCTAATAAATCTTGCCCTTTCCTGCCCCCTCAGTGCCATATTGGAAGTGGCCTGGTGTGCGGCTTCTCCTGGAAGGGAGCAGCATGCCTGTAAAAGCACACTATTAGTGTACCAGTAAAAGTACACCGCTAGTTCCTGTGTCCTAAGGCTCCCCATACAAACTCCTCTTTTCCTTGGGATCCAACAAAGATCAAGGTAAGGATGGAAAGTACTTGAGAATGAGAGGCCTAATTAATCACTTTTTTTCTCTCTCTCTCTTTGTGTCTCTACTTTCTCTTGCCTGTAAGTGCTAGAGACCATGATGGGCAGATTTCAGCTTTATCATATATTCTTTTTACTCCAGGCTTGTCAACCTCATGGTGGAAAGTCCTAGTCAGAAAGAATCTCATTTCTATACTATAGAAAATACTTTATGATCTGAATTCTGAAGGCTTGATTTGATTTACTAAAGGAATTTACAAAATTATCTCTCTCCTCAAAAGACTGGTTTTCTTGATATATTCTCAAATGAAAATCTAAGTGGATAATAAATTATGAATAAAGACCTTCTTGTTCTAGAGATTATGTACTATTCCCCTGCAGCATAAAAGCTCAAAGCATCATTGGGTGGGAAGTCTCAGAGAAAATAGAGTGATAAGATACAGCAATACATCTGAAAATATTTTTTAAAATATTATCCACATTATACTTTGGACTAAGATTTTTAGATATGTCAAAGTGTTATAAGGTTTAACACTGCAGCTTTATCTTCTTCACCACACCTTCTAGGTTGAAGAGAATCATGAGACTCATGATGACTCAGACTCTTGATCCATCATCTTGCATAATGGAGAGCAGGCATCTGGAAAGTCTTTTGTAAAACTGAGCTGTGCCTCCCAGTAAGGGACAGTGAAACCTAATGACTGACACAGATGGATCCAAAGCTCAGGAAATGACTGAATTGCCTGAAAGAATGAAGCGCAGTTATTTGCACTTTCAAATAAAGGATTACATGAGACGGTAACATGAGAGCTACCATGGACCAGGTGGGGTCAGTGTCCTTAGAAAGCATTTAGTGATCAGTGTTGGTTTCTCTCTACTACCTTATTCTTTCAAACGCCCAGCAAGTCAAGAGGGTAAGGCATGAAGTTGAATAGTGGCAGATAGAAAGAAAGAATTGCAGCAGATATACAGGCTATAGATACAAAGCATGGCTAGGGTAGAGCAAAGAGATAACTCCTGGTGGTGTTGCTAAAGCCTCTCTTCCAATGAAGTGTAGCCACCTGCTTCCTGAGGAAATTGATTCACAAAAATTAAAACTGCAGAGAGATATTGTCTCTGTATGGGGGTGGGAGAAGTTATAAGAAGAGATGCCAAAGGAATGTCCTAGGACTCACAGGCATTCAGAATATCTGGTAAAGATCTCTTGTGTTTCTGACAGGAGAAACCTTCGTTGACTTTTTACTCATTTTCTTAGAAAGTTTTTCAGCATTTAATACAAATTATATGATTGGCTTTTCACTCATCTCAAACAAAACAGGTAACTACAAATTTACATTTGTGGTCATGATTTATTTCATTGATCTAAATGGGCTCTGGGTCTAGCCAGTCCTAGTCAACAATAGCTGAATTTGGCTTCCTCAGTATTCCTCAAGGAGCCTGAGGGATACCGGTTGGCTATATGCTAGGATACAGGTTGCCTACATATAGGAAATAAGAAAATGATGCATTGAAAGCAACTTCTGCCTACACGGAAGGATTAAACTCCTGTATACTTTCAAAACTAGAGGAAACAGAAGTCCAGTTATCCACCCTCTTGTCTCCATTAATTGTGAACCTGATAAGACTAAGTACCCTTCTTTGACAGCTATGACCAAGGTCATTCATAAAGTAGAGTTTCATGAGCAAACCTTTTCTGGAGCTTCTAGAAACAGGTCAATATTAACTGTAAAAAAACAAAATCACTTCAAGAAAACCTAGATTCTCCCTCTCCTCAAAGTGAAAATGATATTAATACTTTGTGGATGATTGAATCAACCAAATATCAATGTCCTTTGAAAAAAGAATATACTCTATCTGAAACACTTGAGTGATTTTCCCTAGGGCAAATAATTATCAAAAAAATCATTTGAACTCTATGAATTATTTTATACGTTTATTCAACAAATACTGAACAATTGCTAAGTGTCAGATATTCTTCTAGGTTCAGAGGATACAACAATTAACAAAACATAAAACTCCATGCCTTCTTAACATTGACGGTGTTCCCCACCTGATGATTGCTGCTGGAAAACTCCGAGAAATAGTTCTACTCCGCTTCAAGCAACTGTGTAAGACCTTGTAACTCTACATTTTGCTAACCAATCTCACTTATGACTCCCTGTAATTTTCCTACCTTTATTTTTCTGTTGTTACATTTTTATTATTTATTTTCAAATTATCTTATTTTGTTATTCATAAACCAGTGAAAATTCTCTTTTGGAACAAAATAAAGAGAAAATTAAATTAAATTTAAAATTCTCCTCACCTAAGGTATTTTTCCTGAGCTTCAAATCTGCTGTCTGTATGTTTACTCTTTGATGCTCCATAAAGTTACAAACACTAAGTCCACCATTTTTTCCCCAAATCCTATTCATCCATCTCTTTTATTCTCTAGAAGGTTAAAGCCACCATTTGCTACAAACTGACCAATACAGAAACTTACATATCATCCTCAAATCTTTCCTTTCCATTGTCCAACAGGTACAGTCAATTCTACATCCTAAACTTCCTTTAAGTCTGTCCCTTTCTATTTAATCATCACTGGCACTGTCTGCTTTAAAGACTCTCAGCCCTAGTCATGTAGAGTCCTGCGTTATGCTGTTTACTTCCCTTCATTCTTTAAAAAGATAAATTCTTTTAAAAAATATACACAAATCTGATCATGCCATTTTCCTGCTCAATATTTTATTCATATTAAATAAATATCAATTTATGTTTGGGGCCACCGGGCCCCATCTTTTGCTCCAATGAAGTATATGTGTTAACCTTTTGAGCTCAATGCATTATTTACAGGCATATATTTAAATAGCATGTTTTATACTTTTATTATCAACACTTTAATTAAAACATCATTATAAGTTCATTAGAGAAGTGAAGGGTTCAGGAAAGAGGTGATAATGGAAAATTTTTTTAACTTAATATATAAGTCATGGTGTCTTCCTTTAAAAGAAAATGATTGTAGCTAAATTAGATCAACTTCCACTGGTGACAGTCAAATTTAATAAATCACCTTTAAACCAGCTCTTACTTTCATATCAAAGCTAAAAATAGAATTATACAAATCAATATGTTAGGAGAAAAAAATGAAGAAAACACAATAGTGCTTACATAAGATTATGTCAGATGGAGAAATTGAGAAGGAACTATTTTTAAAAGAAGAGGAAAAAGCTATAAGGGAGACAATTTAGGATTGAAAGAAATAGACATTATCTTTTGTTCTTTTTCGTTTTTATTTTACACATTAACCATAACTTTGGCTCCTCAAAATTGTTTGACTGAATATACTTGGCATGCACTCAGTTTTGTGTATCATCCCACAAAATTTCATACATTTAAAGTTTATTACAAGCATTATTACTTAATGTAATTTTTATACTGTGTTTTGGCTAATATAAGCCATATTTGAGAATAATATCCAATATCTATTTCCAAGAATTCTTGAGAGCGACAGATTTTTGTAACTTTTGATTTTTAAATTAAAATACTTTATTTGTCATCAGATACTTACGTTGTCATTTTCCTTTGGATGACAATTTTACTGAGCTGAACAGTGTTCCCTCCAAATTCATGTCTCCCCAAATACTCAGAATATGACTTTATTTGGAAACAGAGTGTTTCCAGATATAATTAGTTAAGAGGAGGTCCCACTGGACTGAGTTGGCCCTAAATCCAATGATTGGTGTCCTTAGAAAAAGAAAGAAATTGGGACAGAGACACAGACACACAGGGATCACACCATTTGACAATAGAGACAGAGATTGGAGTGACGCTTCCATAAACCAAGAAAAGCCAAAGATTGTCAACTACCGTCATAATCTAGGAGAGAAGCATGGAATAGATTCTTTCATAAAGCTTCAGAGGGAGCATGGCCCTGCTGATCATTTGATTTCAGACTTCTAGCCTCCAGAACTGTGCGAGAATAATTTTCTGTTTTTTAAACCACCCAGTTTGTGATAATTTGTTATGGCAACCCAAAGAAACTGACACAATAATAAAATTCTTCTTTTCATTAAATTCCTCTGATAATGAGTTGTAGAAGATGTTGTGATGACTTTGGTTGCAAAAATCAGGCAAATCACATTTTCAAAAAGATTTATTTAGAGGCATGATTTTATGTAGAGGTGAATCATGAACTCCCTCAAATTTATTCTTTTCCCTGCCCTAAAAACTGTAAAAGAAAAAATCAGAAGATGGTCTATAAATACCTACGTAATTGAAACAGGAGAACTGGATAGAGTAATTCAGTACAAGGATATCCATCCCCTTACCTCTATCTAATTCCCACTCCCACACCCAAGGAAATGGGTAAAGCCCATAAAGGTCATAAACCAGATGGGACTCAATCCCAGGTCTGAGCCACCATTAGCGTGACCAGAGGCTCTTTACTGCTCTCTGTCAAAATGCGCTAAACTTTACTCTAGTGAACTTACCTTGGAAATATTTCAAAATAAACAATTTAAAATGGACTAATATTTCAAAGGAAGAAGAGACCTTGGAAAACATCTGCTTCATTCCTCTCATTTTAAAGACAAGAAAACTAAGATGGAAAGAGCTCAAGTGGCTTTCCTTGATTATACAGATAATTAGCGATAGAATCATAGCTTGAATCCAGATCTCCAAACTTTTCTGAACCTTATTGTCCTTCCACTGTAGCTCCCATCTGGAGTGTCTGGCTATGATCAGACACTAACAAACTTGCCCTCGCCATTTCACATGTTATAAGTAGTCAAATGTGTTTTCTTAGGTTTTGCTTTTTTTTTTTTTCTTTTTCAAGGTATGCTTTTTGGTGAGCCAGATTGGCCCTGACCTAAAATCTGTTGCCAATCTTCCTCTTTTTTTTTTCTTTTCTCCCCAAAGCCCCAATACATAGTTGTATATCCTAGATGTAAGTCAATCTAGTTGTCCCACGTGGGATGCCACCACAGCGTGTAGGTCCACACCCAGGATCCCAACCCTCCAACCCTGGGCTGCCCAAGTGGAGCATGTAAACTTAACCACTGTGCCACATGGCCAGCCCCTAGGTTTTGCTTTTAATGAAACCTCTATTTTAGGAGTCTTCAAATGATATTCTTTAAATGGTAAAAAGTATTTAAAGATAAATAATGCATTCAGCATAACTCCTTCTTTTTCTTAAGAGAATTGCAGTGTTTCTGGCAGATGCTATATTGACAGACTTGAGGACTGATTTTCAAACTATTACCAGAATATTTAAATCACAAAAAGGTATATGAAATAATTGTATTTATCTTACCAGCCTGGAACAATTTTTCAATTCTTTGATGGATTGAGAGTAGCTTCTACGAAAGAGATTGAAGATAATTACAAATTGTGTCTATGGCCAAGAGAGATGTAGTAAAACACACACACAAAGAAATGTGATAAGACACACAGTATGTACACACACAAACACCCACATGTATATAAAGGACAGAAGAAAAACTGGCTTGAGAAACAGAAATGTTCACTTAGAAATCTACCATAAATTTGAAGTTGCAATCAATGGCCAACTTCTGCTCCCGCTTGATGCCAAGAAGAAAAATAATGGCTAAGTGAATACAATTAATCACTGTATTTACATAACTATCATTTTCCTATGTAAAGAGCTACCCTGGTGAGTGGTGTAACACTTGTCAATTAGTTCTAATTAGCGTTTCTGCCTCTAAACGTTTGACTCCACTTTCAATTACAATAGTTTGTGTATCTTAACAACTGTACTAGATATGCTTGTATGAGGCCTGCTACATTTTAAGCATAAACTATCCAGCCTCTACACCCTTCTCAGCTAAGCAGGACCATGCTGTTCTCTGTGTATGTAGGGCAATTTCCTGGACTTGATGTGGGCATCTAAGGATGACCCAATGGCTGGCTGCCCTGATGAAAACAAATTAAACTTCCTTAGTTAGTCCCCAGAAACAACTAAAATTTCACTGCAATAATTTTGCAACAACTCAGCCTTTGACTTGGTCATTCTTTAGGATATCTACAAATAACTCTGAGTGCAGAGGTTTAAGAGAAAACTAAATGGAAAGACATATGTCGGCAAGTCACTTGAACATATAACGTGAAATAAACTTTTACCATCACGAGTTTATTTACAGTAAGTGGTAAATATCTAGAGATGTGAATGCTGTATTTTGTATGCTTTTCTATAATTTCCTTAACAAAAGAATTCTGATTTTCTTGGAGGTGTCTATAAGCACAAATCTTCAAAAATTGTTCTGGAAGAATGAATATTTAGGTACATTCTCTTATGAGATTTATGAAAAAGTCAAATTATCCAGGAAAACAAACTTTGTCCCTAACTAAAGTTGGTTTCATTCTGATTTACTGCGGCTCTTCTATAGAAATTCACCTGCATCTGCAGACTCTGCTTTTTCAGTCTTGAGGAAGCCGAAGGGCCAGTACGGCAAATGGAGGTGAACAATTTTCCATTCATTCTTTCAAGGATCTGGAACTAAAGATTTGTCAGCCCTGCAAGTGGGCTGTGGCCTTCCAGGAGATTACGGACAGTTCCTGTTGCATGATCCACAACAAAGCCTGAACAGACATCTGCCAAGAGACAAACCAAACCTTTTGGTGATTCCAAAAGATTAGCAAATATTTCCTTATGGAGAGGGGAAACAAAAAAACATCAATTTTCTATATCAAAAATGGCAGCCATCTTTGTATCCTAAATTAATTATTGGAAACCAAAAAATATTCATAGAAAGTGAAGAAGATTCAGAATCTTTATTTCAACATCTTCTTATGACTCTAGAATTATTTGTTAGTTCAGACATGAAAGTTAGGAAATCAGGAACTCCTGAGAAGAGGTCTAAAATCATAGGAATGTTATCTTAAGTGGAGATGCCTCATGAGAAAATAACAGGTAAAAAGTTTTCTGTCATCTCTACTTAAAAACTTCTTTTATTTCTCTAATTCCTGCCTAGAGCAATTTAACACCCCTACCTCAGAAATGAGAAATTGAGTAAAGAGCAACAATTCCAATATCTTCAAGTCAAAGTGTAATGTCAAGTTTGCATTGATCAGGAAACCGAATCAATAAAGGGGCAAGGTCTCAAAAAAAAATACATTGCAGGGAAAAGCTGATTGATTTCATACATATCAAGATATTCCTGAATCCAGTTATGTGATATGTTCTCACTGCTTTTTTTAAAGTATAAGCATCCAGGAAATTTCCTAATTTGTCTGTAAAATAATAATTAAAGTTGGTTAGAGGCCAAAGAATCATTGGTGAAAGTGATTTTTTCATTCCCAGACACAACCTGGAAATCTTAAACATATATTTGAGGAAACAATAGGTAGAATTAAGTGATTATGGGACTATGCAGAAAGTGTTTGGGGTTTTTTTTAGACTTTCAGCAAACAACTATTCCTTTTCATCTGCACAGAAGATACGTGGTCACGTATGATAGCTTTGAGGTAATACTAGCTTTGTTTTCTTTGATGAAGAATTATGCTAAATTATATTTTAGGTTATAAATTACTGTAATAAAATTGTTAAATTGTTATTATAAATTGATTCACCTTTTTTGGAGGAAAATTTGCAATTTCTATTAAGTATTGTTAATAACTATCATTTAGCAAATGTTCATCGTATGGCAGGCACTGTTCTAAGCATTTACAGTCATTCTTAAAACACCTCCATGAGGTAGGTACTAATGTATTTCCTTGAATCTAAAAAACCATTAATTGTAAAGGGCACCTATAGATGTACATCTAAAAGAAAGAAAGGAAAAACACTGTGAATTATATGAAGTACATTTTTTTCTTTATAATTTTTACTCTTACTCAAAGAGTTCTTTAACTTTTAGACCTGAACTTTGTCATATATCCCTCCTATGCATATGTAACATTGAATGTATAAATAAAATCAATTGGTTGAGATTCCTTACATTTGGGGTCCAATTCTTCTTAAATACTTTTTGACTCAGAATTAACAATGTCTATGTTTTTCTGCAAAACACTATCCACTATTTCATCAAGATTGTTGGTGATGCAATATTTCCTTAGAGAATTCTATTTCTTCATCTCTAGGGTTTTCTTGCAGGCTTTTGACACCCATTTGGCGAATTTTGTTATTGGGTTTTTTAAAATTTAAATTAGGGGCCAGCCCCGTGGCTGAGTGGTTAAGTTCGAGCGCTCCGCTTTGGCCGCCCAGGGTTCAGATCTTGGGCGCGGACATGGCACCACTCATCAGGACATGATGAGGTGGCATCCAATGTGCTACAACTACAAGGACCACAACTAAAATATACAACTATATACTGGGGGGATTTGGGGAGAAAAAGCAGAAAAAAATAAAATTAAATTAAATTAAATTTAAATTAAAGTAGCAACAGAAGGTTTTCAGACAACAACCAAGACTCATATTCCTGCCTTCAAGGCCCTTAAATGGCTGTTGAAGGGTTATAGGTGTCCAGTAGTAACAACCTACGTGCACCAGTGTCAGCAATAACATCTATGTCATCCTGCTATCTGGCTGACAATGGTTGTAAAAATGACATCAACAGGGAGATGGATTCTGACATCAAAAATGTTAAATTATGAGAATGAATGAGGCAGAAATAAGGAGAGACAGCTTTGTCTAGTGCTCTGTAGTCAGATTGTGAAGAACTGTACCCACAGAAGAGGTGGGTACGCAACCCAGCTCTTCTACTTACTAGCTACATGACTGTGGATAGGCCATTTAACCTTTTTACTCTTTAATTCACTCATCAATAAAAAGAATATAATAATAGTAACCTTACCTTGCAAGATTATTTTGAGAAGAAAAAGCAGTAATAAGCTATCCACTTCTGGGTATTTATTCTGTAGAAATACTCATAAATGTACAATTATATATAAATATAAAGACAGAGATATACACATGAAAGGCCATGTTTTTGGTGTTAGAAACTCCTAAATTTCTATCAATATATTAGTTATACAAATTACTGTATATACACACAATAGAATACTATATAACTCTTAAAAATAATAAAAAAGGTCTATATGTGAAGACGTGGAACAATAGCCAAGCTATATTAATGAAAAAGCAAGCTTTTAGAACAAAATAGTTCCTTATTTAAAATAAATAAATAAACAAGAAAATGAACAATCATACATATGCATGCTTATGTTCACATGAGTGTATATACGTATTTGAATATTATTTTTAAAAAGTCTGAAAGCTTCTTACCCAAATTTTAACAGTAGTTGTATCTGAAGGATCAGATTATCTACACTTCATTCATTTCTCTATTTCTTGAAATTTTACATGGAGTTATAACACATTTATGATCAGAAAAAAATTAAAATTACTGTAAGACCATATATTTATACATTATACATTTATTTAGTTTATACATTAGGTGTATATTGTAAGATAAAACTATATACACCAATAGGGTGTTAGGAAAATAAAAGGAATATAATGAGATCTGAGCAACAAATTCCCTGAACACTTCCTCAAAAATAAAATTGCCTTGTCCTCACCAAAAAAATAAATAAATGAAATAAAACTGCCTTGGACAAAGTTTTTTTTCTGCCAGTCGTTATTCACTATAAATTTCTCAGTGTATTCCTTCAACATCCTCTGACATTTCTTATTTATTCTCTGTAGCTTCTCCCCTATTTTATATCTAAATGGGGAGTTTCCTATCCCTAACTTCCGCTCTCTGGCTATAGCAGACTCCCTCACCCCTTCTGGTAGAAGCAGTCCCACGGAAAAATGTGGCCCATTTCCGAGGTCAGCCTCTGAAGTGCGAATTCGAACAGCCGCCTCTAATCACTTGCACAAGCAAGGTTCGGGAAACAGCTCTCCTCTGCCTGGAATCCTGCTTTTCCTGTGTCCAGATCAATAGAAGAGAGAGCCATAAAGGTATTTGATATATAGATGCTCTCTTCAGAGCCAAGCCACGAACCTTATCATTAAAAACACATTTTTAATTCGTATGTGATTTTCACTTTACTTCCAGGTAAGCAAAAGTCATTGCATAGAAGAAACAAAAGTAATAGAAGCCAACAGATGAACAAAGAGAGAGAGGAGGCGGCATGCTACGCTTAGAAAATATTTATTTTTTAATGTTGGCTCAGATTAATTCCTGAAATACTTTATGTACTGCCACCAAAGAGAAGGAATAAAACAAGAAGCTTACCGTGACCTGCCATCAACGGCATTTCTGCATCTCTATTTCATTTAGGCATCTTGGCTATCAACTAAGGAGAAGTTTTTCTCTCATGAGAATCTGCATATTCCTCTTTAATTGATTCTTTTGTGCAGATACTAAAAGGTAGGTTTCTTAACACAAACATCTTGTCATCTTTGTTAGCATAAAGGTATAAATTGCTACAAGCCTTTGGAGAGCTAACAAAGAAAAACATCCCTATGTAGATTTATGAATTAACATCGAAATTATACTCCTAAGAACTAAAAATATTAAATTCTTAAAATGGGCCTGAAACTTGCCTAAGTGGTTTATAAGTTTTACCCAGTCACGTGCTGGCAAACTTGCTCTCCAAGAAGGAAAAGGAAAGCTCTAATTTATAGTATTTGCCAATTTCCATGGTGTAAACACTCCCCCTCACAGCAGATTAGAAACTACTAAGATTTTAATTTCCAGATCTCAAAATTCCCGAATAATTAACAATCAGCCAGCTCCAGCGCATCATCACATTCTAGCTTCAAAGCAGAAGTTTATAACAGAAATTATTACCCCCTTTTAATGATGTTTACACTAAGCCAGAAAGTAGTGAAGTAATTTTCCAAAGTTCCCACCGTTAGTTGGGGGCCAGGGGTTGTCTTTCTTTGCTTTACGCTTTTGCATATGTATTATAACTCTAATCTGTTTCAGAGAAAAATGCAAATTAGCAACCAAAGAATAAACTAAATCAGAAAGAAGAAAACTCAAAGCCAAACTTTCCTCTGGTGTGCTATTTGCCTAGAAAACCCTGCCGCGGTAATGGATTCCAATGGGGTGTATAACTTAGCAGTTAAAAAAAATACTCTAGCCTGAAAACAGAACTGACAAAGCTTTAGAACGTGCTTGACATCTTTTTTTTTAAAAAAAAATTTTAACTATGTTTAGTAGCAACAAAATAAGAATTAATTGAGAGTCTGAAGTTGCTGGGTCCATAATATGGTGATATTTGGTTGGGAAAAATGAATAATTTCTCCTATAATTATTATTCTTCATTTAATAACAAGTATCATGCCACAATATTATAATGTTTCTGTAAAAGAGTAAAAAAATATATCTCTTACAGAAAATTTAGCAAAACAGACCAGAGAAAGGAGATTTAGAAAGAACTGCATGGATGATTTTTCCATATTAATTATAAGCATTCTCCTTTCAAGGAAGTCATGGAAATGAAGCTATTTCAGAAGAGATCTAATGTAGTCGAAAGAAAAATACTAAGCATGTAAATCACTCAGCACTGAAATCTGAGTTTGAATCCCAGTATTTCTACCTATAAATAAGCTGCTTAGAATTTTTCTGAGCAAAAAAAGAAAATAATTCTTGTCCAGATTCGAGTGATATAATAATTGTAATAGCTGAGGTTTTTTTGATCAATTTAAACTTTCCAGGCCCTATGCTAAGTGATTCACATGCACTGTTTCATACAATCCTCTGCATCAGGGAATTACTATCTCATTTTGCTGATGAGAAGCTGCTCTGCTTCAATCACAGCCATTAACTGGTAGAAAGACTCGGATCCTGGACTTCTAACCTCCAAACCTGTTATCCATCACTCCACATTTTATACACATATAATGAAAGGGAATAAGCACTTCCAAAACTGCAATTAAAAAAAGTTGTGGTTTCTTGAGATCTAGAACGGTGCCATGTTCCTCTCTGTATCCCCAAGTATAGTAACATAAAGGTGGGAATGCATACAGGAATGAATGAATGTTTATCAATAATGGCCGAGTGTCATCAATACTGTACTGTGAATACTGTCATAAACTCTGAATCTCAAATATGTGCATGCTTTGTTAAATACTTTGAGAAAACCTCGCGAATTCCAAAGAATTAGATTTGGACAGTGATTGGTAAGGTGAACCAATAACATTAATCACCTTAATTAATTTGTAAGAGATTTATTAGAAACTATTTTTCTGCTGAGTTGTAATTGAAAAACCTTTGCTTTGAATACTTTAGGAAACGTTTTTTTACAATACCCTCCTTTTCCAAATTTTGAAAATATAAAACTTTTTCTTATTTCTGTCTCTGACTATTTACCTATGGATATTTACCTTGACAAAGAGTCACAGTACAGCGCTTGTTAGCAATAAGATATTATTGATTATAGGTCTCCAAATTAACATTAATGGTCAAAAATAGCATACCTTAATGGAATTTTGTTTAGTTTCATTTCCTTGTTTGATTTTTTTCTGTTATTTCTGGAGTTGGGATTTATTATTTTGAGCTAGTAAGACCAGCATTGCTAGGATGATCTCTGTTTAGAACTGTTAATATTTCTATTCTGTTACATCCCACATATGTGAAACCTTACGCTCCAAATCACAAGGGAGATGAGTAAAATTCATTATCTTATAAAAACCAAAACAAAAGCTAACAAACAACATGTGTCCTACTATAATGGATTAGAATGGCAAGCTTCTCTTTTATAGGGCAAAAAATATAATTTCTGTCGTTACGAATTGCTCTAAGCTTTTTAAAAATCATTTTTTGTACATTTTTAGAGTATTTTGTGAAAACTTTCTTTCCTTCCACATTGTTATGCTTCCATTATGATTTCTGATTTATTCGTTTCCCTACTCTTCGTAGTATATCCTTTCATGGACTTTCTCCTTTTATTTCCAACCATTCCATCAGACTTTGGGCATGAAGAGTACCTCACTTTTCTTTCTTTCTCTGGCTCTTTACATGGCACATGGCATATAGTAGATAAGCTTAATATACAAAGCCTCTAAATGTTCAGTCGTTTAAATGTTTTTTTCTCTATGCAAATTTTCATAGTATAATCTGGTATTGGCATAGGAGATGGAGAGGGTGATGGAGGGGAAAGAGAGAATGCATGTTCCTTTTATTCCACCCCTAAGCATTTATCTAGTTTTTTTAGCATTAGTCTGAGCACTGTCAGACATAGAACTACCAGTTAGGTCAAATAGAGTCTTTTCAAGAGAGATTTCAAAGAGGATTTAAAGAATTTTTTTTTCCCTTAATAAGACCAAGTATAATTTACTTACTGGAGGGGGGATGAATTAGGATAATCCATAGAGATTTTTGTATTTTGTAGAACCAGCAACACGTAACTCCCCTCCCTCCCTCCTTCAGCATTTAACCCAGTGAGCACGTTCATCAGCCACATCAACACAAAAGGTTAACAGTTTCTCAGACTTCTTATAGATGAAACTTATAGATGGACTGTGAATCGAAGATTTGTGCTATATCTTTCTTGATAGGCTAGATCAGGAGCATCCTCATCACACCTAGAGTATTGGCCTTGACTGAGCAGATCGTGAGATTTTATTACAGTGCATTATACTCATAATTTGGGTACTCCTAGACAAAGAATTTCATGTTTAGCCTATTCCAACCCAAGAATAACATAATTACAATTTCATATTTCTTTTGTAACCCCAGTTCACTAGATTAAGAATTCTGAACTCTGATTTCCCCTAGGACTCACTTTTCAAAGATTTGAAACAGCTTAGAAAATATACAGATTGGAGGGAGGAGGGAGGGAGTAATTGCAGCCAACGTGATGTCTTTGTGGAGTCATTTAACTCTGTCAGCACAGTAAATAAAGAGTGTAATGGAGAACAATTAGGGTATTTTACCAACCACTTAGAGCTTAGCCTACCAGGGCTACCTGCTCTGGGAAAGAATTCAAAGGAATCTGAAAGGACTGCAATGAGGTTTCCGTCCTTCTTACTCTGCCAGTTAAAATAACCATCCTTCAGGCCAGGGTTATTGGGGACTCCAGAGAAGAGAGAGGTCTCCTCTACTCTAAGGATCCCTGGATTTGGATATGGCCAACACCCCAAGCATCAGAACTGTAATCTGATGAGAGAACTGCAAAAGAATGATTCTCAATTTAGCAGCTTTGTAAAGAACCATAAAATGTTGTAAGGGAAAAATCCTGGCTGGCTGGCTGGTTGATTCCTTTCCAGACTCTCCTTGTAAGATACTGTTCACTAGACTAGAAAGGATATAAAACTGAAACAAGCTTATTAGAGTGAACCAAGTGACCCAGCAAAGGACCTGCAGAACATAACGCTGGAAATCAGTTCTACCAGAAAAGAGATAGTACAGTAGACTTCATTTGGACATCTCTGATTAGAACTATAATACTAATGGAACCACAAGGAGAAATGGCATATCAGACAAGTGAGCAATGGTGTATGAATGACAGGGGTTTGCTTGCTCCAATCATTCCATGCCTTGATTCATCAAAAAACACTTATTGTGTGCCTTATATGTGTAGCACTGAGGGGAAACACTTTTCAAATTGCTGCATTCAAAAAAAGCAACTAGCTATTGTGTATTCTACAAAATAGTATTAGTGAGTAAATGAACAAGAATAAAGTTAATGGCATTTTAGAGTGGAGAGAGATCAAGAATCTTCAGAGAAGGACTCATGAATGAAGTAGAATTTTAGCTGATCTTGATAAATGGACAGAAACAAAGAATGAGGAAATGCATTAAGTATGATCCAGGTGTGGTACTGGCTTACAGAAGACTGGAGAAGCTGGAATACGTAAGGCATATTTACACTGTGTGTGTGAGGATTGTGAGGGTGTATATACATACACACACATATACATACACACATATGTTGAGGTATCTATCTATCTATCTATCCATCATTATCTATGCCTTCTCTTTCATTTCCTATCGCATTTCCCTTTTCTTGGCTGTAGCACCACTTACTAGCTTTGCAACATTGGGTAAGGTACTTAAATTTTTCCTGGTCTCAGTTCTCTTAACTGAAACATGGAAATAATAATTGTCCCTAACTTATTGAATTGTTGTGTAAATGAAAATGAATGCTAATATGCTTGAAACAGAGATTGGACCACATTTAGCATTCAAAACATGTTTGCTGATATTTATTTTTATTATCATCTCTTCTAGGCCATCCCTTCATTCTCTTATGGTCTTTCACCAGATTTTGAGATCTTTGAGGGCGGAGACTGTCTTACTCATTTTGGCTCTCAACATCTAGCATACTCCCAGATGTGTCGTTGGTGCTTATAATCGTCTCTTGAATGTTAAACTGCTTCCTGACTGTGTATACCTATAACCACATTGTTATATATGGAGTCTCCAAGTTCACATGCTCACTGGACTTCTCTTCCTGGGCTTCTCTATGTTCTTCTTCCTTTCCCGATGCTATGGGCATTGCTTCTCTACTGTTGCACTGTCTCATTGTTCTTATGGTCTATGCTGTTAGTTTCACCTATGGAATTTCAGAGCAGGTAGAAATAGTAACCTGTAATTGTTAATCCACTATTTTGGCTTCTGACCTCCCAATTCCATACAGCAAGTTAGGCCTGTTCAAATATGATCCCTAAAAATAAATCTAAAAAGAGTACCTCGTTAACATGCCCTGTAAGTTTCACTCCCAGCAACTTATATTCTACATTAAAACAATGGGTTGCCTGTAGGACATAGAGTCCCGTTCCACCTGCTTACATCCTGGAAAAGATCTATTAACAGCCACACACCCTAGAGAGTTGAGGCTAAGTTAAAAGATTATTCCTTTCCCCAGCTACTTAGATTACCAAAAAAGATAGCCATGTAAGATTAGTTTGCCTTTTCTGACTTTAAAAAGTTGCCTGCTTGCTACCTTTTTTTATCTGAAGCCTGTAGGCAGATTCTAATTTGGCCTTGCAAAAAAATCTGTTTGGCCCTGGGCTGAGGGAAGATGTTAATTCTCATGACTGTTTTAGAACACATCAAAATTCAGTATGCAGTTTTTTTCAGGATTTCAAAGCAATATGCTTAAAACATGCAATTTAGAACTAGAACATATAGAGCATTTAAAAATATTCAGGTTTTACCAAGAATCCATCCGGTCTATTATTGCAATAAATAGGATACAAAGATATCTTTATCTGGTTGTGAATGAAACTCTATCTACTTAGAAAAAAGTTAGAAGTAAAATTTTAGCTCTTTTAATTCTACAGAGGTTTTCTAGCTTTGACAGTAGAAATTTGGTATGGCTGAAAAGAAAGGAATTATAAAATTGAATATGCATTAAGCACTTCTCAAAAAAAAATTTAAAAGAAAATGGTTTCTAGTCTTTAATATATCTGAAGTAACACTCTTAGCTTGGTCAACAAATGTAACAAAAAATGAGTGAGAATATGACTCATTCCACCATGAACTTCTGTTAAAACAGACATGTTGAGCGTTTCCTCCACAATATTTGTGCCCTTATGTCAAGCAGTGGTGACTCCTTCCCGAGACCAATAGGTAAGAACTTTTTTAAATGGTCCAAAAGAAATGAATTTGTAATTCTCCACCTCATGTATGCCAGGGTGCACTTCCAACCAGTCTTGATGAATTTGTTCCTTTTGGGTTTGTTTTGTCCTGTCCTTCAAGAACGCCAGAAGTTGGAGTTTGAATGGAAGTGTGGTCACAGATGTTAAGTTGTTTTTAGCTGAACCAAATTAATGTTGTTGAAAAGCATTCAGTTATTTCTGCTCCTCCCACCCAAAGTCTACATATTTCTAGTATCAAAATGAGATCGAGAATGAAACATTGAATAGCCTCAAACTCATATAAAGACTTCAGAAAGTCCTGTTTAAAAAACAAAAAGCAAGAGAGAAATGTGCAGTTGTAACTTTTAAGGCCACTTTCTTACGTGAAAACTAGCTGCTGCTGGTTTTGGCATCACTCAAAGATAAGGGACATGAAATCTACCTTAATGCTTCTGAAATAAAGCAACAACTTGCAGTTTTTCAGAGGCACCTAGATTTCTCTCATGTATTTTTTGCACAAAACTCAGCCATTGCCAAAGCACATTGTTACTTCCTGGAAATAGATGCTCTGTGATCATAGCAGTTAACATTGCTTGAGGGTCTACTGTGTGCCCGTCTCTCTGCCAAGAGCTTTACATATATCATCTCATTTAATCCGACAAAGCTCTATAACGTAAGTAGCATTGCAATCTCCATTTTAAGAAGAAGGAAGCTGAGGCTGAGAGAGGTAAGCAGACAGGTAGGGACAAGCAAAGCTGGGATCTGAACACAGGCTGTCCAACCCCGGGGCCCTGATTTGACTACCACGCTGCTTTGCCTCAGGTCCATTGTGCTGTTAGTATAAGAAGCTGGAAGAGATTTTAACTTACTGACACAACAAAACCAATTCTAATGAGGTGAAATTGGGAGAGAGAGGTATGCGGATACAACAACAAAACTGAAGGATGGGAATAAGGAGGCCTAGCAACAGCCAGCACACGCGAGTTTGCCTGGCAGTCAGCTAAAATGAGGCACACCCAAACAGGGCCGGCCAAAGCATATATTTTAAGATATTAGGAAAGCAAAAATCAAATGATAGCATAAATCTGTGAACGCTGGGAAATACAACGGCGGGGAGATATACCTAGTAGGCTACCAAAAGAAACAGGATAGCACCAGGAAGACATGAGGAGATCCTGCCAGTGGGTGTGGGAGCTTCAGGTTGCAGGAGGCCATGCATCAAGGTGCCCGCTGGATCCACACTGATTCTAAGCACTCAAAACCTTTCTGCAGAACTGCTTTCAAAGTCCTGGTGGAAAGTCACCATCCCTTGAGAGTGAATTCCTATTTGACCAGGTAAATTGGCCAGTTAAATTTAAGCAGCTCCTCAGGTAAATTTTTTTTTAAATCATTGATTTGATTTAGTTTCCATAAAATTAAAATTGAGTTGGATTGGATGTAGGGTTCACAGTTGTGTTAGTCTGCCAGAGCTGCCATAACAGAATACCACAGACTGGGTGGCTTAAACAACAGAAATTTATTATCTCACAGTCCTGGAGCCTGTCTGAGACCCAGCTGTGGGCCGGGTTTGTTGTTTCTGAGGCCTCTCCCCTCGGCTTGCAGATGGCCGCCTTCGCCTTCTCGCTGTGTCTTCACATGGTCTTTGCTCTGCGCGTGTGCATTCCTGCAGTCTCCTCTGTGTGTCCTAGGCTCCCCATCATATAAGGATACCAATTGGATTGGCATACTGCCCATCCTAACAGCCTCATATTAACTTAATTACCTGTTTAAAGACCCTGTCTCCAAATACGGTCACATTCTGAGATACTGGGGGTTAGGACTTCAACAGATAAATTTTGCGAAGACTCAGTTCAGCCCATAACAACAGTGTTCACCAAATCATGAAATGTGCTGATTTAATTTTGAGTTGGCTCAATTTACCCAGCAAGCCATTAGTGGCACACAAGCTTAGAATATTAAAGATAAATAAATAAATAAATAAAATGTAAGTGTAAAAGAAATAATATTGAAAGTCACTTTAATTAAACAAATTATCCCCCAGTATCACTGCCATATTCTGGACACTGTTGATCTATGATATGTTTTAGTTAAAAGACAGACTCGTTGGCTAGATTCTTGAAACAGCCCAAATTCTTTGTATATGTAATAAAGAAAACAGCTGTTGCCATTGAAAATCTATGGTGTTCTGGTCACTGTGAATAGATCTTTTAAATACATTGTTTCACTTATTGTCAGAACATCTCTATGAGGTAGAGATTGTTATCTCTGTCTTACTAATGAAAAAACTAAGGGTTAAACATTTTAAATTCTCTGCCCAAAATTACATGCTAGTAAGTGAGCCTTGATATCAACAAGTCTGTTTGTAACAAAGGCCCATGTTTTTGTTTTTGTTTTTTTTCTTCTTTTTTTTTTGAGGAAGATTATCCCTGAGCTAACATCTGCTGCCAATTCTCCTCTTTTTGCTAAGGAAGATTGGCCCTGAGCTAACATCTGTGCCCATCTTCCTCCATTTTATATGTGGGACATCTGCCATAGCATGGCTTGCCAAGCAGGGGTGCGTAGGTCCACACCCGGGATCCAAACCAGTGAACCCCAGGCTGCTGAAGTGGAACAGGCAAACTTAACCACTGCACCACTGGGCTGGCCCCCAAAGGCCCATGTTTTTACCAATAATCTAAATTATCTCCTGAGGCCTTGGCATAGTCGTTCAAAGTCAGTAATGCTCAATTTTGTCAGATGAGATATTTCTGCAACTCAATATCAAGAATATCAAGAAGGGTAAGAACAACATTGCAAACATAAATTTGATTTATGTTTATTGATTACCTAGGATGTATTAAGTACTGTGCTAGGCACTGAGGTTAGGATGATGAACAGGACATAATCCTTAAAGAAACTCACAGTCTGGTTAGGAAGATAGACACTTACACAACAAAATGCAATGGAATAGAGTAAGTCCTAGAGACTTTTATTCAATCAGCAGGCTGCCTAAGGTATTATTTTGTAAAAAGTGTAAGAAATCTTCTGAATTATAAAGACACTAAATACTATTACAGTTCTTACCATGACACATGTGAATATCATTCTAAAATTTAAAAAAAAAATAGAAAAATGGCAAGAAATCCTGTTTGCAAGTTCTTAAGGCACACTTCTATCACATTCTATTTCAGTAAATTCCAACAAAGCTCAGTTGAATTGTTTCATTTAACTTTTACTATAACATTTTTATAAACCACAGTTTCTGATCAATGATGCTTTGGCTATGGAACTGAGTACATGGTAATACTTACCCTTCTATACTTTGAAATCCAGCCCTCTATTTACCAAGCATAAAGGCAAATGCCAGTTAAACTACTCTTAGTTCCGTCTTTCTGATGTTCAAGTGCAGGAACAATTATCCCCATCAATATTTAATGGCCTAATCCTAAACAGACAGTGCCACAGTGTAGGCAATAGTCCTGTTAACATGCTGTTAATTTTCAAGCATAGAAGTAGAAATGGACTATACAGTTACTGAAAATGCACAGCAGTACATTTCCCCAAGGTAAAATTCTCTCTGCCTTTTCTTGTCTACCTTCATTGATAATAAGGGAATTAGAAACATTTCAGAGTTGTGTTCAGTGGGTTAAGCTTGTTCACTCCTTAAAATTCATGGAGAGAATGAAGCCTTCCCAGTTTTCCAGTTTTTTGAATAACGAGGTTTGTAACTCCCCCGTTCAAGCCACGTATCTCATGAGCCCACCTACCTGCTGTTTTATTTTGTTTGGTTTGGTCTTTTTCCGATTTAATACTTCAAATAGTCATTATTATGCAACAAGAGTCATTGTCTAGATGCTTGAAATCTAGACCACTGGACTTCAATTAGAAATTTTTCTATAAAATATGAGATGAATGTCAACATAACAAAAGTCATAATAAATTTTAATGCAAATAATTTTTACAGCTACAACATGGATAGAGAGACCTGCTGTAGCGTATATAATTTCACTGAGAAGATCACAGTGTTGACGGTGTATGATTAGTTCTCTTTCTCTTCCTATGCTTTTAAAAAGATTGAAGACTGAGGTGGAGGGATGTAGAAGGCTAACTGCCATGTAAAACCGTCTTTTGGGATGAAACAACTTAGAGGAAGTGCAGACAGAGAAATCATGTAAAGATTCAAGAGCAGAAACAAAAGATCCTTCTTCATCTGTTTACTAATAGGCTAAATACATTCCCGGCAGCTGTACTTGAGAATAAAGTCTGTATTACCTTCCTTACAAATTCAGCTTTGACCTTAAAAATTATCTAACCTCTAAGTCTGATGCAATTGATTTTTAAACCCAACTTAGATATGATTTTCCATTGAATAGAAAATTTCAACCAGTTTCCCTCTTAAAGGTGATGTATTACTTAAAATGCTTTCGGGACACTTCCATTATTTTTTCTTCCTTTTGCTTACTTCATGAGTATCCAGATTTTCAAGTGTTAAATAAATATCAAACATCTTGTCACTGTTAAAGAATAAAGCTCAAATATATTTCTTCTAAAGGTGATAAATATCAAGTTGGTCAATGCTGTCCAACTGGAGTAAAAGCAAGGAAGTTTGATTAGTTGGAATTCCAGTTGACTTGGGTGAACAGGGTAATAGATACTTTACAGATTTAAGGGGAAGGGACTTCATGTCTTTATACAATTCTCTAGTTCTTGTGAGGAAAAGTGCAGAATGTCCTTGTAAGAATATTTCTTATTCCTTTGCCAAATACAGTTCTTAAGTACTATGTTTATATAACCATCTGCCATGTTTACATAGCAGAACTCAAAGGCAGAAATCTCTCATTTGTCAGAACATGGCCATGCCTATTATATAAATTATTTTGGAGTAGATTAGAATCTTTCTCCATAAATGTTCATTAACTTAAAAGCAGGGCAAGACCGAATGCAAAATGGAAGAGTGGATGACTTTGTCTTTAAAATCCTGCTTCCCTCCTATCGCCCTCCATCAGGAATCTAGTCACTACTGATTGTCTGGTATTTTTCATTCTAACACCTCACCTAGATAATGTTTCTGCCCACGTCCTTTCCTTCATTCATTCAACAAATATTTGTTTAGCACCTACCACATGTCATCAGACAGTGCTCCAGGTAGGTATTTGGGTTATATCAATGAACCAAAGATCCCTGACCGCACGGAGCTTACATTCTAAGAAGGAAAACAGAAAAGAAATAATAAATATAATGAGTGAGTAAAATATATAGGATGTTAGCAGATAATGTAGCTGTGAAAAAAAAAGTAAAGAATGACAAAGAGGTTGATGATGGGAGGGGTGAGGGAGTGTAAAGAGAGGATTGTATTTGGAAATAAAGAGGCCAAGATAGGCCTCATTGAGAAGTCAGCTTCTAAGTAAGGAAGTTAGCCATGTGGAAGTCCAGAGGAGAGCACCAAGGAGGAAAAGGCCACGGCCCAAAGACCATACGGTCAGGGTATGCTTGATATGTTTGAGGAAACACAAGGAAGTCACTGATTGAAATGGAGTGAATGAGAAGGAGAGGAATAGGAGAGGAGAAAAGAAACAGGCTGAGGGAGGAATGAGGATCCTGGTAGGCCACTGGGAAGCTTTGGCTTTTAATCTGTCTTAAATCTCATTCTACAAAGTTCTATGCTTTGTTAAGGCTCAGAGCTGACTAGATTGACAAAATACTTATTTATTCATTCATTTACTCCTCTATTTGTTCATTCATTCAACAATTGTTTATGGAAAGCATAATACGGACGAGGCATCATAATAGGCTGTAGGGATATAACAGTAAGCAAAAGCAGACAAAATCCCTGTCCTCAGGGAGCTCATGATCTCTTGAGGAAGACAGACAGTAATCTGATAGTCACAGGAGAAGTGCCATGAAGCCAAAGAAATAGAGGTGCGTGGTGCTGTGGGAGTCTGGAATAGGAGAATTTGACTTAGTCATGAGGTCAAAGGATACTGCCTTGAAAAAGCATCAACTAAGTGGCAAGTGAAAGATAAATAGGTGCTAACTAGGTAGTCTAGAGAAAAGCGCTTATGTGAACAGCAAGCTGCAGGCAGAAACAAGGTGATTGCAGGAGACTGCAAGGAGGTAGAGTGGTTGGGGCCCAGAGAGCTGGAAGAGTCTAACAGGGATGAGTCTGGAGAGGTAGGTAGGAAGTTGGATGTGCTTGGGATAAAAGGCCACAATAAGAGGTTTGCCTTAATCCTAAACTCACTGGTAAGCCACTAACAGATTTTAAGCAAGGTGGTGACCTGATCACATTCGAGTTTTGAAGATCACTAATCCATTTTGAGTATCTACTAATGAGGTTGTCTATCCTCCAGGTAATACACTGGTATTTTAAAGGAAGCCTTTTAGAGATAATCCTGAACCCAAGTAGATCCTGATGGGAATTTTAAGTATTGCGGCAAGCTGATGAGAAGAAACAAGTTGGGTAGGGAAATTATTGAGCAGCCCATCAATTAAGTCAGGGAACAGAGTTAGATTCTATGTATTAAGCCTGTAAAATATGGCTTTCATTAAACTATTAAGATGTCAGTGAAGAACAAAATATTGGTTTAGTGTGAATACTGACTCCCTTTCATTTCTTTGATAAGCATTTTGAGGCCTAGCAATGTTAAATGACTTTCCCAAGGTCACAGAGAAATTTCAAAGCAGTCCATCCAGCATGAAAAAAAAACTTAAGTAGCCAAATTAATTTAAGATTCAAACTAAAAGATGTGGACATCTTAAAGACTCCTAACTCCTTTGTTTTCCCTTCGAAAACATTATGGAACACTTATGTCCATACAGCCTTAAAACTCCTGCTGTTCTCTGGGCACAGTTCATAAATCCCAGTCAATAGTCTCATCTGCAATATCTTTCCCACAGTTGTGTATTGAGCCTTCTCAAATTAGTCCTCAGAGGGAAAGCTGTTTGCTGGGTACCTTTCCTCTTCCCTCATCTTCAGCACTACCCCCTCCCACACTTACCACTACCATACGCATTTAATTCAGTCAACAAATATTTACTGAGCATCAACTATATTCCCAACTGATTAGATACAAAGGTTAAAAAGTTGAATTCCAATTCTCCAAAAACTCAGTGTAGTGAGAGCGACTGGCAAGTAAATGAGTGGTTAAAAACAATGTCACAGCTTCTCTTTAGCATTAGACACAGGATGCTGCGGAGCAAGACAAGTAGCATACCTCACTCTGCCATAGGAGAGGGAGGCTTTACAGAAGTGACCTAAGTGGCCAGTTCTGATGGACTTTGACGAGTTTACCAGGCAGACAGAGGAGAAGGGGTATTTCAGACCCACAGAACTGCCCATGTAAGCTGTTACTTCAGTGTAGACAGCTGCAGCGTGAGGTACGTATAGGGAAGTAGGGCCTGACTATACTACAAAAGTCACCAAAGCACAGGTCCTAGAGGAAATCTTATGCCATTCTAAGGATTTAGGATCTTCTCTTTAGATCAGTACGGAAACAATGACCTAAGTGATGGTTAATAAATTGTGTTTATTAACAGTTGTAAGACGTAAGGTAAGACAAAGGGAAACTGGTAAGATTTGCCTCTTTGATGCAATTTATAAATGTTACTGTATTCCTAGCTTAATCATTATAAGTTTTATATATTTCTGGGAATATGTTCATTGAGTTCAACAACTAGATTGGCATTCATTCTGAATTGTCATTGTCCTCAAATATTAAAACAGCCATCATTTTATTTATACTGGCCCACACGAGATCGCATAAAATATTCTCCATACAAATAACTTGATATTACACCTCAAGTTTACATTATTTCTTCAGAGTATCAAATGGTACTCCAGTAATCTGAAAAAGTTATGTCCAATTCCCTTCCAGGAAAAAATTCGCTGACCATTAGAAAAGATGTCAGTAAGACAAAAGATCATGGTGTGCCTGTTTAGGGCATGTCAGCGAATGGTGCACATGATTAGACTCTCCAAAAACATGATAACATTTAAAATTAAAAAAGAAAAAAGTAATGCCATGGCTAGCAATAGTAAGCCTTAAACAAAATAGCATTGAGTAGATAAGCCTTCCAATTTGTTAGAATCAGAATTATCTATATGTCAAGAAACTGCCTCCTGGAAAAAGTTTGACAGAGTTGGAGAGAGCTCATCTTTGAGGAATAAGGACCCACAAATAATTTCAAAATGCCGTACAAGTAGCAGTGATATATTCTGAAGCATTCAAGGAATGGTATTTTAAGATATTTTTTAAATAAAAGAATATTTATTGAATATTTCTTGAATACATAATACTCATAAATTTTTCGATTATTGTCATATGATTCTCAAATGTGTGTGTGTATGTGGTGTGTGTATATTGTGTGTTTATTAGAGTTTTGCCTTTGTAGTATAATATATGTCTTCTGATCTTCTCATTCTCTCTTTGACAATTCCAAGAGACTTGATATGACCTATGTAATTTTTTTCCATTTATTTTTACTCCAAAACAGCATTGCTTCTGCCAAAGTGAGTAAAGTACGAATTTCCCCAGGCATGACAACAAATATACACACATTTATGTCTTTCAATGATTTTCAAGACTTAATTCATGTCAAACATTAACCAGAGAGTTTTTGCTCTTCTGTCCAATGTAACCAAAACACAAGGGAAAGCACTTAATATTAAAGTGCTATATTTTTTTGAGTTTTTCCAGGATTAAATTTGTAAATTAAGCTTTTCTGAAGTGAAGCAAATGAATAGGGAATTTAAATTCTTAAGTTGAATTGAACAGTTATCACTTACATAGAACATTATGCTCTTATTTTAAACTTGGGATATTAAAATGCTATTGAAAATTGGTATTTTATACCTACACACACATAGTATGATTACAAGGAGATGCTACAGATGCCAGAAATTAATTTTATGTCTTTCGGTCTTAATGGCCACACCCTGCCTCTTCCACTCATGCTTTACGTTGTATGCTTGTAATCATTAAAAGCAGTCTTCAGGAACCAATATTATTTGAGAACTAAGCTAATATATAGGTGATTTTTATATGATATATATATATTAGATATATATATATAAGATTCTTTGAAGGATATGTTACCTCTGGATTGAGGAAAATAAGGATTTATTTTTTTTTTTTTTTTAGGTTACATGGAGTTGACACATCTCGAATTAATTTTACCCAACCCTGTTTTGGTATGACGCCATCTGCCTATATTGAGGGACCCAAAATAAAACATTTCAATGAGGACTGGCCCTGTGGCCGAGTGGTTAAGTTCGCGCGCTCGGCTGCAGGCGGCCCAGTGTTTCGTTGGTTCGAATCCTGGGCGCGGACATGGCACTGCTCATCAAACCACGCTGAGGCAGTGTCCCACATACCACAACTAGAAGAACCCACAACGAAGAATATACAGCTATGTAGCGGGGGGCTTTGGGGAGAAAAAGGAAAAAATAAAAAAAAAATGGTGTATTCCTAATAAACACATGACTAGCCTTTAAAAAAACAAAACAAAACAAAAAACATTTCAGTGAAACTCATCGTTGTTCATATAGGACCTCATCCTGTGATTAACACATTGTCCCCTTTGTGAAGGCACATCTGGTATCAACATAAATAGTAGTTGAACTTCATCAGAGTTCCCAGTGATTTTTTCTCCACTATATATTTTGCAAATTGTGTAACTGCACAAATTTCGTTTTTCCATTAGGAAACCTGGAGCCATATTTGAAACCTAAATATTTCAGGTTTTTTATTGTTATTTTTATTTGTTGTACAATTCTATGTTTTTTAGCACATGTATAGATTTACGTGGCCACCATCACAATCAGGATAGAAAATAGTTAGTTCCATCATCCCCAAAATAATTGCCCTCTTTCTCTACCTCACCACTGGCAATCTCTGCTGTTCTCCGCTACTATATTTGTCTTTTCTAGAATGTCGTATAAAAGAGCTCATACGGTAGGCAAACTTTTGAGACTGGCTTCTTTCATTCAGCATAATGTCATTTGTGAGGTTCCTCGAAGTTGTTGCATGTATCAGTAGTCTGTTCCTTTGATGGCTCAGTAGTATTCCATGGTATGGGTATACCACAGTTTGTTTGTACACTCACTCATTGGAAGGCTTTGGGCTGTTTTCTGTTTGGAACAGTAATGTACAGAACTGCCATCAACATTCATCTACAGGAGTTTGTGTCCATATAAAGTTTAATTTCTACAGAAGTACATTAGGAGTGATACTACTGACTTATACTGTAGATATAGGTCTAACTTTATAAGAAATTGCCAAACTATTTTCCAGAGTGGATGTACCATTTTGCATCCCCACCAGCAATGTGTGAGAGTTCCATTTGTTCCACAGTCTCCTTACTATTTGGTATGCTAAGTATTTTTATTTAAGCCGTTCTAACAGATGTGTGGTATTATCTTGTGGAGGTTTTAATCAAATTTCCCTAAAAGCTAAGAATATTGTACATCTTTTCATGTATGTATTTTCTTTGGTCATTTTAATTTTACTTTATGTCCTCTTTTGCTTTTCCTTCATTTTTTGGCGACCTCTTTTAAATTTATGATATTGTGCTGCTTTTTCTCTGCGTTATTGAGAAAACTTAAAACATTTCTGGAATAAGTGTGGGTGTAAATGCATACGTTAAATTATTCACAAAATAAAGCCACAAAAATGCAGCATTTCAACAAAGTCCAACTTTAATTTTTTATTATTTTAGCCTTTTCCTGGATATATTTTTCTATGAAAGGTATAAAGCATTGCATTTTTCTCTTCTTATTTCTAAGTCTAATATTTTCTAAGCTCTGGAATGAAATCTAGAAAAAAAAAATACCCAGTAAATCATTGAAAGGAGACAAAATAATACTTTCAACAAAGAACCCCATGGAATTGTTCTTTTGAAATGTTATTACATTGTCTTTGTGCGTATTTGTCTCTGCCAATTGCATTCTGCAATTCCTGTTCGCTGCCAGCTCTGGAGAGAGATAGAGCCAAATAACTGTGGGTTTTTTGATCTAGTTGTCACCAAAAAGTTTGACAAAAGTCCCTTAAGCATTAGAACTATAAAAAACATTTACAGCAGAATCAGACAAAGCATGAAATTTAACTGAATTGGTTCTGCATTAAACTTGTGGTTTAAACCAGGCTCATTAAAAGCACAAATCTTGTTGCAAACCTGGGATTATTTCAAATGAAGTGATTCATGCCCTGGATAGCTGCCATAAAAGTTTTGGTAAAATATGATAGTTTCAATTAACTTTTCATTTGAAATTGTGCATGTAAATTGCACAGCTAAAAGCAAAACTCAAAAAATACTATATTCACATAAATTAAAATGCCCCTGTCACTTTTCCCTTAAGAAGTTAGGGCAAACGCTCTGCCAGTTCATAATGGGAGACCATTGTCCTTGGTGTACTTGGAATGAAATCCTTGCCTGCTAAGTCTATGAATCTAAGCCTCTAAAATTAAGAGGACTTCATAAAGGCTTCAGAGAGGTCTATGCGTATTTTTTTAAGCTTCTCCAGGGGATTAGGACTATCTGGTACTGGAGAAGTAAGTGACTTTCTGACCCTCCCTGCAAAATGCTTTAAAAAAGTTTACCTTGAAGCCAGTCTGTGGTTTAGCAGAATTTCAAAAGCAAGGAGAAGACCTTACAATTCCTCCCCTTGTTTGTTGAGGCCTGGACTTCTTTAGGAGGGAAGGAAGGGAGTTAGGGACAATGGAAGAAAAGAAAGAGAAAGAAAGGAAGGAAGGAGAGAGAGACAGAGAGAAAGAAAGAGAGAGAGGGAAACGAAGGAAGGAAGGGAGAGAGAGAGGAAGGAAGGAAAGAAAGAATGCTCCTGAGTGTAAGGGAAGGGTACTGGAAAAGGACGAGATAGATGTCAAACAGTTTTCTAAAGAGGATACTAAAGATACAGGTAGTTTGCGTGATTTGCCTAGAGCCAGCCCAGTTTAACTTTGTCAATACATCGATTAGCTGTTTGATATGGTATAGCATGTACATAAGCGCAAGTTCCAAAGGCAGAATTCCTGGGCTGAAATCCTGTCACCAATTCCTGACTGTCTATCCTTAAGCCTTACTGTCACTGTGCTTTAGTTTCTTCATCTGTTCAATGAAGATAATAGTGGTACCTATCTAACAGTATTGTTATGAGGATTAAGAGCTAATATAAGCAAAAACACTTAGTACATAAGCATAGTGAAGCCTTAATGTATTGGTTTTTATTATTCAGTAAAACTAAATTATGAAAGGTATATCAACCTATTGTCTGGGTTACATAAAGAGAGTGAGGTTATCTTCTTTGAGATTATGGGCCCTCAAAATGTTGAACTGAAAATATTAATAGAAATATTTCCATTGTAATTATTTAATTGGTTTTCCAGGAAAATTAACCTCCTATCAGTTTAAACTCTTCTTCCTCTGTTAGACAAAGGCTCCCTGAGATAAGTTAAATATAAGATCCTAGAACTGCACAGCTGAGAAATCCACAAGGAGTGAAATTATCCTTAAGGTATCAAAAGAGGCAATCCTCACAGCCCCTGTTGGTGACCCGCAGCTGTTGAATAAAGCCAACTGCCAAGCACAGGAGTAAGCAACTTGCTGTGTTTCAGGTCTGGAACACAATTGCCAATTATTTATTGCCAGTAGTGCCTCATGGCAGACTAAGAATAACCGTTCTCTATCAGTAAAGTTATACTGATCTCATTCTGGAAAAAAAATCACATGTGGTTTGAGTTGGAATTTGGCCATAATACCTAAAGTTAATGTTCTTAAGATTGTAAAAATTATTGGTGATGATAAGAAAACAAGGCTATATTTTTATATTTTAATTTTAACCCAAAGAGAGAAAACCCCAGCAGAGTTGGCAGGAAAAGCAATTGGAAAGGATTCAACTCTTCCAAATATTCGTCAATACAGAAATGGTTTTGAACACAAGTGATGAGGAAATCCCGCAGACTGAGTTGGCATGGATTGAAGAAATAACACAAGAAGTGGAAGAGGTTTAGTCCATGCAAAATGAGAAGGACTGAACTGCCCTAAGAGAGCTGTACTATATAGTACACTAAATTCTTAATTTATTACTTACTAACAAGCATTCAATATTAATCTGCTTAGTTTTTTAACAAGGTCATCAATGAATCAATCAACAGTTAGTACCAAAAGACAAAATTGCCCATTGACAGTTGCAAGAGCTTTCAAAATTGCCAATTGATCAATAGTGATCATTGGTACAAGAAACTTTCATTCCTTTAGGGATTTGCTTAACCACAGACATTCTCTGGAACCTATCTCATAATGCAGCATCCCTTTGGATCTTCAGTAACCTCATTAATGGCTGCCCTGTGTTCCCTGTCTACTTTTAATTTCTTCTAGTAATAGAAAATACTTCATAATGGAAGATTTAATTAACTGAGTTTCCAAAAAGCTATTTACAGTGAACTGGGAACATTAGCTTTAATTTTTATTGTTCAAGAATGAAGATACCCTTTTTACAACAGATTAAATGCAGCAGGAAAACAACATTTTAACCACACTAAAGTGTGGGAACCCACTGGCAAAAGTCAATTGTGCTGCTGAGAAGACAAAGGCTTTGATAGTCTAATCTGAGGGGAGAAGCCCTGCCTGAAGCTTCTCGTCCATTCCTTAACTTTCCTTAAGTGACTCATTCATACCTATAGGATCTCTAAGCTGGCTCAGGGTCAGCTTTCCACCGAAGCATTCGAGTGAGGTGTGCGAAACGGAGGGTCCTTTCCTTTCTTCCATTCCTGCACACTAGAATACTGAGTATTTTTCAAAAAAGACATAAGAAATTTTTCTAGGCCCAATAGAGATATGTTTTTTACAGCTAGGTCCTGTTTTCAAGAAAATGCATCATTGCACTTTGTTAGAGAGGTGGAAAGAAAAATCAGAGTGACCTTGACAAAACAGATCTTGAGGTCAACCAGATAACTATTTGTGCAGAAAAATTATTTCCACTGCATTTATTAGTTTATAAACTTTGAGCTGATCCTGACGTAAGCTAATTACACATATTATTTTGTTGGCTATTTACCTGACAAACCGATAGAGCACGCAGTGAGTCATCCCAATCCCACATGTAAACACATTTTTGGGGCATGCATATCCCTTGTTTAAAGTGTGTCTTTAAAACATTTATGGAAAGTAGCTGCTGAATATTATTACACACTAGCCATTTTTAAGAGTGAATATCTTTCACAGTTTTACCTTTTTCTCTCACTTACCAAATGCAATTAGACCACATTACAGACTAATGCCTTGTGAATTGCATTTATTAGATCAAAGCCAATTTGAGTTATAGAGGAACACGCACCCGGAAGCACTAAATGCCCAGTGAAAATGCAGAAAGGTGGCTTAAAGGTTTATAGCACCAAGGAGCTTTTTATCCATGAAGACCTGGGTTCAGTTCTTTGCTTTCAGCCTGAGTAAAACTGACATTCAGGGCTGTATCATGATTTGTATCACAAAAACCAGATTGTTGGTTTGCTACAAATGTGGAAACTGAACAAAGAATGGCAGTTACATATTGCAAATTTCTGTAAAAGTGAAAATTATGAGTGCTGATCTGTTTCCTGACTCCACTATGCACAGACTGGGAGCAGAAACATTTGTGAGAGCTCTAAAATCTACTCTTCAATAAAAACAGAAAAATTTTCATCTCTATTATCCAAAAAAGACTTGATACAGTTCACAAGAACCAAGCTTCAAAGACAAACGTAAATCCCAAAATCTTGCACTTGGAAAGGTTTAAATATTGGAGCTTTTATTGTGTTTGGACCTCTGAAGCAACTGATTTAAGAGTTAACTTTTGTAGGAGTTTGCTGCTCCCCAAATAATTCATTACCAATGGTTATTCTGCCTTTGCAATTAATCAGGTTTGAAAGTGCTTCATTTGGTGCATTTGTATTGTTTAAATAAATCTGGAAACACTAACCCTGTCACGTTCAGGGGTCGAGTGTGGGAATGAATCTGTAGACACAGAGGGTAAAATACTTCAAGGCGTATCCCCAAGAGATTTCCAGCTGGACAATCAGAATTTATTTTCCAAGTGGAGAGTATCCCTGTGCAAGCGAGCCCTGTGGTGTGTTTTAAGGTCTCCTTAACCTGTCTCAGCAAATTGCATAAATCACTGCAATAAAGTCTTCCTATTCAGCATGTTAGGGCTAGAGAAAGCTGACCAGCTTTTGACCTCTTATTCTGGGCCCCAACTGACCCTAACTTAGAAGTTCAAGCGGTCAATTGCAGGTCACCGAGGGCAGTCTCAGAGTCTTTTTAATTCCAGTTGAGCTGCAAAGTTAAATTTATGCAGCACAGGTATTTTCCTAGGTTTTCTGGATGTGCTGCTCATGGAGCGCACACCTAGATGACCAGAGAAGAAAAAGAAAAAAAAAAAAGAGGAGAGAAAGAAAAACCAAACTTCAAATCGGTGTCCTCCTAACCAGCTCCATTTTAGTATATACCATGTCGGTCGTTTATCAGTATAATGGATCTACAGACAGCCTTAAACAATTGTCAAACATTCTTTTAAAAGCCATTAGTTTTTCAACTAATATATATCTGTTTTGTGCATTTGTTGAACCCTTCACTTGTCACTGAGAACAGCCTGTTAAACTAAGCAGAGGCCTGATCAGTTTTCAGTGAGCGCTGAGCCTCAGGGTTCACCTGGGTCAGCCACAAGATTTATGAGGCCCAGTGCCAGTATCTGATTGGGACTGTTAGTGCTAAAGAAAGCTGACACTTCCTCCCTTTCCCTCCTCCTCAAACTCGACACACAAAGTCCAGTGACTTAACTTGTACATTCCCACTGGCTGCCTAAGAGGCAGCAAAATTGATGACCTGTACAGACACCAAAGTGGACATCAATAAAAAAAGATGGATGTGAACGAGTGGAGTGACATGCCTCATTGCGGAGGGGCCTGGGGAGGGGAGAGAAAAGGTTAAAAAAACACTAGAAAGTTATTTATATAAGCTTCAAGGACAAGGATTTTGTCACTACTTGCCTAAGGATTTGCTCTTAAAATATTCTTTCCTCTGGTTTCTATCTTTCTCCAGTTGGCAAAAGATTCCAGGGACCTCTGGTAATTACCAGATATTTTTATTTGTTGGTCTAAGTTCAGAAATTTTTGTTAATCTTTTTTGGTCACAAAAGAGTGATACCATGACATGGCCTGAAAACTGTTGAAACGTATGTATGAAAAATGTAGGGTAACATTTTAAAAAGAAGCCATGATTAAGCATTGCCATTGTACATCTTAATTAACAAGTGTGGTTAAAAGTTGAGCACATTATATTTTCTGTAAACTGGTAAATGTAAATGATGTGAAATAATATCACCATTTTGAAACATCTCCCAAGGAACTGCCCTGAAACACAAGGAATTGTACTCTTGAAGCTAGAATCCATGGAATAGTTTACAAATGAGAAATGAATGAAAGTAACTGGATCAGACATCCGTAGACTGGGTGTGTTTCTATTTCAAAGCACTCGTGAGAAAAATTATTTGGTGGTTTAGCTATCATTCCAAATTAGATCCGAAAAAAGACAAGTAAAATGAATAAAAGAATAATTTTCAGTGTTTTTTCTCCTTCATTCTTGATGTGTTTATTTGCCCTCTGGGATGTTTTCTGCATGCTTACATATTATGTAAATGAGATCTAAACCTAAAGTGTGATCAGCACGATTGGGAGTGATTATCTACTCAGCCATATCAGAAGAAACAGCAGACTCCCTAGATCACAATGTTTACAGGTGATTGCTCCATATTAACTCTGCCTTGATTTTGATGTTTTCTTCAGTAAACATAGTCCGATGGTCTACTGTCTTATAGCAGAAGAAAACTGCAAAAAATATGAAATTTATTTTTAATAATTTCAGGTGCTCCAGTTGGTAACAGTGTCTATTATGTTGAGATAAATCCTTATGAGGTTTAAAATCAAGACAGTAAGAATTAATGCTGTCACACTGTCCCTTTGGTGTACAAAGACTGAGCTGACATCTTCAGGAACTGCAGTTTAAAGTTCTTACCATTTCAACCATGTTAAAACAGGTCAGTTTCACAGCTCACAGTCTAATGTCTCTCATTGCTCCTCCCAATGGCAGTAGAGTAGGCTTTAGACCAAACTCACAACAGAACTTGTGACAAAGTGGAGAGAGGAAGCCCTCATCTTTGGTGACATTGTTTCTTAGCTCTGAATAACAATCCCATCCAGAATCAAAAACCCTAAGTGAGGTTCTGTGAAATCCACACTCTCTTCTCCCCAGTTCCTGATCCACTCTACCTTCTTATGCACTGCTATATCCAGTACGCATACTGCAACTTTTGAGCATGAAGTTCCATCCCTGGCATGGAAATGGATGTCATGGAAAGTACCTTCTTCTATCCTCATGGGATTCTGGGATGTGACATTCCAGGGTTTCTCCAGCTGGAGGCAAATTATTGGTTCTGTCTCACTTGATCTAGAAGTAACAGCTCAACAAAGTCTCCTTGCTGTCTTTTTATGCAATATAAAATTTTCCTGGAATTTGGCATCATATCATTATTCTTAAAAATTCTGATTTTGCCAAAGAATGAATGCAACTGGGATATATAACAAAGAGGTTAAAAACAACATTACAGATAAACACAAAAAGTTTGCTAATTCTCAAGTTGTTCTTATTAGTAGTTCTCTCTCCATGAGAGAAAGAATCACAGTAAAATGAATCAAATTACTACCTCTTTCTCTTTTGTTGATATCTATTGCTATTTTTCAGTTAAAAAAATCAAATATAATGACAATTATGGATAAAACCTAAAAAAAGGTACTAAGAATTAAATTAGAGAACAAACCAATGCTGGTAGTTTAATGGAATCACAACTAAGTGAATTCTCTTGAATTCATTAATCAGTGTGGATGTCTCAATTGAAAGATCAAGGTGTTAAGTTAACATCTCAACTGAAATATCTATTTTATATGTAAGTATATAGCCACATACTTCACGTTTTCCTTTCTGAAGATAGATCATACAGTGACTAGATATTGATAGCAACACAATATCCAGATAGTCCATCTATATTCTCCCTGTAAGATCAAAGTGTCCTAGACATCTCAATGATTTAGCATATATGCTACACCACCCAGAGGGTCTCTTAGAATTAAAACAGCAAAAAAACCACTGTCAAAATCTTTTGTTCAGAAAATATGGTTTTGTCAGTCTTTCTGAACATTGACAAATATAACATTGTCAGGATGGATCAGGAGGAAATGCTTTGGAAGTTTTCCAAGTTTTAAATATTTATTTACTTTCTACCAGGTAAATTTATACCAAATATCTGCTCGATTTCTAGTGGTTAGGCATTCTTGGCATCTAAGAGCACTTCACGGGGATTGTGCAACCTTAACAGCAACCACCATTTACTGTGCTCCCACAACAAGAGAATCTTTTGCCACAATGATCAAAATTTTTATTTCCACTCAAAACATATCTCAATAAAACAAGCATTTGCTTTTGAAATGCCTTCTTAAGCTATTTGAACTCTATCAAGTAAAATGTTTATTTGGCAAAATTATTGTTTTATAAGGAAAATATTTTCCAAAGTAGATGCAATTGAAGATAGCCTATCTACTCTTTAAATGGAAATAGAATCTGTTACTCTAAAAAATAAACTACTTTTGTTTATTATTATTATTATTATTGTAGGAAGGAAGGGGAAAAGAAGAAGGAAGAAGAAAAGGAGGAAGAAAGAAGAAAGAAAGCTGTCTTTCATTTTTGCCCAGAATTATCGAAGGCTTTTCATAAGTAGATGCATTGAAATGTGCATGTTACCTCTTCCTGGGACTCTTTACCAATTCACTGAAACCATCTGTCAATAATTTTGGACAAATAGTACAACCAAAGTGACAAAATGGCCACTATGTTGTTAATTTAATTAAAAGGCTACCTGCATTGATCCCGTAAAGAGTTGTATGTATAATTAGTAGAACACTAGAGTGCCCCACTCTGTCCACATAATCCACTCAACCAGCTTCATAAGCCACGTGGACCATACCGCCTAAATTCCATGTTCAGCCGCTCATAAGTATTAAGACCTCCAGTGGCTACAACAGCCTTCTTTCCCATGTTGTCATCTAATTCGTATTTTTCCCCCAGACATAGCCAACATTCAAAAGCACAGAAATTTCTCTTTTTTAAAAAAAAACTACTTTCTACTACTTATTGTATTCTGCTGCAATAAAAAAAAAAAGTCTTTATTGCAAACTGTGGGTAATAGTTTACATTGTCTATTCCCAGGATAACTTTTTAAACTATCTTGTGGCTCCCAGTTGTGCTGATACTCATTTGACAAACAAAACTTACACCTCAATAAACAGCAAGTCTGCATATTAAATGACAAAAGGATATGCAGTAAAAAACAGTTTCTAAAAAAAAGAAAAGCCTACAGTGCAAATTGGAGAATGGGATTTTGTCCCCTATTCCAGAGGGTTGCTTCTGTCACCAAGTTTTCTCTCATTTCCACGAATTGTTTTTTCGATTAAGATTTGCTGGGGAAATAAAAGCAGAGCAGAGCAGAACTTGCTAGAGATGACAGATGGCTCTTCTTTAATGACTTATAAAAGAAAAGTGGCATCCCACTTTATGGAACACAGAAGGAAAATGCTAAACAATACTATAGATTTTATCTAACATGCCCATTTTGCCTATTTGTGGAAATGTTATCATTTTACTATTATGAGTATTGACCCATTTCTAATGAGTATGTCTATTAATTTCGAAAAGACTAGCCAAATGCAAATCCAAGTTCTTTTCTCCTTTCTAAACTATTATTAAGGATGAATGTCCTTAAAGTGAAGACTCTGGTAAGTAAAGGAAAAAGTAAATGGCACTAATCTAATGTAAGATAGGATTTTTAATTATTATGACCATATTTATATGGATATACTTTAAACAGATTGTTTATCAAAAATGTGTGGGGCCTTCAAAAACTCACTCATATTCTGCTTTTCTTTTTATGTCCTATGTATTTAGTTTTAGGCCCTTAAAAACACTGTACAGTTCAAATAGTAAGGTGGCCAGATTTTGCCAAAGATGAGGAAAAACCCTGAGACTCTCCTTCTCCATATGTTATTATGCACAATTTTTTCTTCCTCAAATAATCCAAAACAATAAAATGTCTTCTTTGATATATATCATCTCTTTATCCTTCTTGTACTCAATATAGAATTTAAGATCTTACAAGCATAAAACAATTTAAAATGGAAAATTATCTTCTTCCTAGACTTCACAAAAATCATAACATCATGGACTCAATCAAAATCAAACATTTAAAGGTGCTTCTAGACCAGATTTTTAGTTACAAGAACTAAACAGCCTCGATTATATTTTTTAATCCTATTAGACCTCTAAACATTTTTTTTCACATCACTTGAAAAGCTTAGCGTTATATTTTAAATTGTTCTAACTCTATGTAGTCTGTTTCATCCAAGACAAAGACCAGGAGACTCTCTTTTCCTGTGTCTTTAATCTAGTACATAACTTCTGTTTAAGGGCCTAGTGACAACTGTAATGGATAATTTACAACCTACAGGGCTTCTGGATTAAATAACAGAGGTTCTGTAAACCAACAGACTTCAGACTTCGGTGAAAGCATCAGTAATTTGTTTATTGCCCTTTCTCAGTTCCTCAATTACAATTGATCTCTGCTAAACAGCCTAGTGTTGCTAATTGTTGGGAAAGACGGGAAACAGCTTAATCTTTACAGGCATCTTCTAGCCTAGTATTTGTCCTTATAATTCAGTGCTGTAATCTCACCTAAGCGCAGATAAGTGGAATCCATACACCCAACAGTAACAACTACTTTCGAAATTAATTTATAAACAACCTAAGCTGAAGGAGCTGTGTTTGGAACAGAAGAAATGGTGACTGATTGTATCCGATATTGAGCCAATGACAGACAAACAAGAGCACTTGATTAGAGCTCTTGTCCTGCCAGATCACCTATTTGAATTCTACTGATAGAAGTTTAATCAGGACTTAATCTCCTTATCAGGTCTAGGGTGTTGACCAATTTTAAGTGCTTAACATAACACAGAACCCCTACAGGCATTTCCACTTCAAAGCCTGAAGTGCAGTGCTTAGGTGTCTCCTAATCTTATTTTTTTTCCATTAATAGTGTTGAAAAGACATACTTGTCATCATCAAGTAAGCATGTCCTAATTTAGTCTGTTTAACTTCTGAATTGTTTGTTTTAGAAAGGTTTGACTTATTTATACTAAACCTTCGTTTCCTTGACCCACCACGTTAGAAATTGAAAATATACTATACACATACGTGTGTGTAAAGCATGTCCTAATTTACACTGTTTAACTTTTGAATTATTTGTTTTAGAAAGGTTTGACTTACTTAGTCTAAACCTTTATTTTCTTGACTCAATATTTTCAAACTTAAATATACATACACACATGCATAAACATGCATTTGTACAGTATGTATTTTAAATTCTAGCTTCTCGCTTTAATATAGTATGTCACTTGAATGTCCAAGTGGACAAGTAGTACATTAAAACATGAAGCAAAATCATCCTTCAAATCTTTCCAGCGTTATACGTTACAGATCAAGTTCAATGACAACTTTTGTATATCACTCCCTGACCTAGTGAGCATTTCACTTTTCCACATTAAACTTCTTCCTTTAATCCTTACAGCAGCCTAATGAGAGCGAGCAGGTATGTTCACTGTCCATTTGCTATAAGCTAAACCGCTTGTTTCACTGTAAAATGTCTTCCTGAAGACTCTCTAGTCGTAACTTTTTTGCCAAAATGTAAATCTTTGTCATGCGGATTGTTTTCATGTCTCCACAATGGACTGAAGTTACATTTTTCTAAAAATGGAGGTAAAATTAATAACCAAAATAATTAAAACTACATAAGCTAGATATCATGGATCTAGAAATGAGAATTCTTACATTTGGTGTTTAAGATACTCATTAGTATTTTAATTATTTCAAATTTCAATAGTCTACTTAATTTATAAGTAGACATAAATTTAGGCATATGTCCAAAATAGTGCATAACGTCTATTTTGTCTAATGTGCTTCAACTGGAAGATATTAATCTTACAGATGAAAGAGACTTTACTGTTTGGAAAAATCAGTAAACTCAAATGTTTAATTCAATTCAAGTTAATCTTTCATAAAGGAAATTATTTAGAACCAAATAGAAAAATTTCTTCATTATTTTATTATTTCTTCAATTGTTTCATTATTTACATTTTGCTCAGCTCAAAGTACTATGCTTTGGGAGCTTTCTTTTTATTTTGTCTTCTCTGAAATAGTTTACTCATTCCTAGTTTTAAATATAACCGGAAGGCTAAATCAAATGATGAATATCCAATCATCCATGGGAATATCAATCAAATCGGAATATCTTACTAAAATTAATCAATCACATTTGGTTGCAACATGGATGAGGCAAAAGCATTTTAAATGTTGCTCCAATTTTCATAGAAGGATTTTCAGCGATTTTATTTTTTGCAAATTTCTACAAACATCCATAAACATTCCTTTATAGTATGTCACTTAACTCAGAGAGAAGGTGATCTGTGATAAATGCCCCTGTCGTGTCACATACATAAAATGTTGAGATAAATTAAATAGCTTGTAAATAAAACTAACCCTTTTTAAAAGATACGTATTAAAGATGTTTTAGAAGTCTATTTTAATCATGTGTTTTAAACAAATATATAAAGGAAACTTGATTTATGTCGATAATCTTCCAACGTTGGAATTGCTGATAGATAGGATTTGTTAAATTTAAATTTGGAACCATCATGTGTCTCAAAAAATGGGTAATATTGAGCTATAACAATGTTGCCTAAGTAGCACTGAGACATAAACAGGGAAAAAGAAAATAAAAGTCTATTATTTCTTGACTATGAATGCTTTCTAAAGTAACTCAGATGCTTCCATTTTATTTGAATATTGCTTTTTGTTTCCTCTATTAAGTAGTGCTTAAAAACCACAACTTCAGTCAATCAGTAAACAGGATCATTACTTCCAAGTGTTTCAGATTCTAAATCAAGGGTTTCATTTAATTTTCCTAGCAGAATAATGCATATAGATGAGGATGTCAAATTGCAAATAACCTGTATTAGAATAGCGTTTACAGTGCTTATGGTAAGTAATCAACATTATTGACTTAGCTCAGGGGTTTAAAATGCTGAAAAACACTAACAGAATAAATTGATTGGAAGAATAAAGAAGTACATCACTGTGTTAAAGATTTGAAATGAAAGTGAAACGCATTATATGATTTTGTAGTTTAAAAGTACATGTGCATATATAGATATGCACGTAGATGGATAATGTGGGCATTATTGATTTAAATTCTCTATTGGGATTAAAGGGAGAATGCCTGGTTTCGTTTCAATGGTAATGTTGGTATTCATTATCAATATGATAAAATACAAATTGGTGGCTCTGTAATACAGATTTAATGCCCCTGCTGAACTTTTTTCCATTAGTAGCTAATGGCTATTCCTGTTTACCTTCTATGACTCCAAATGCTCATTCCATCTTCTTTTCTGTGATCATCATGGTTATACAGGAAATGATTTTGCTAAAAATGAAAATATCCTACTTTATTTTAAAAATGATAGAACTTGCATCTGTAAACATGACTTTAATCTATGCCTTCCATGATGTGTCAGCATTCTCAAAAAGAATCTTTTCTGAGTTTATAAAATAGAAGCGAAACATTTCAGAACTTGGAACAGTTAGTAAGAAAAAGGCTTGTTGCAGATATTAAAGTGAAATATTTTGCTCTCAGAATAGTTTATGTTTTTAACGTATATACGTAAAGTGAGCATTTCCTTTTCATTATTAAAAATCTTTTTATCACGATAAACAAATCTATTCACTGAATTCTTTCTCCCTGTTCTATACAGCAACAGTTTATTTTTAGGATGGCTTTCAACGAGTAAGTTAGATTTATTTTAATGAAAGAAGAGTACAAAAACTCTTATTAATTTATTTTAATTAAGCCCATTACAATAATCCCTGGGGAGAAAACAATTAAACATTGACTAAGAAACAATAAAAAATCAAGTTCATTTCCTCTTTGCAGTTGAGTTCCCTTAGTCATCTCTTTTCCTCAAAATAAAGCCTTTAAGTTTTGCAGATTTTTCAGGGAAATAGCATAATTTTAACTGAGGTTATAATACTAATACTTAATATTATGGCACATCTACTGTATGCCAGACACTATTCTAAGTACTTAATGTACTCGTATAATTCTCCCAAGTTTATGATATAATGTAAAGAAATAACCCAATTAAAAAATGGACATAGGATCTGAATAGACATTTCTCCAAAAGTGTACAAATGGCCAATAAGCACATAAAAGATGTTCAAGATTATTAGTTATCAGGGAAATGAAAATTAGAACCACAATGAGATGTCACTTCATAACACTATGATGGCTATAGTCAAAAAGATAGGTAATAACAAATGTGGGTAAAAAGTGGAGAAATTGAAAGCCACATTCACTGTTAGTAGGAATGTAAAAATGGTACAGCACCTTTGGAAAATGGTTTGATATTTCTTTAAAAAATTAAACATAGAGTTACCATATGTCCACTAATTCCACTCCCAGGTATACACTCGAAAGAAATGAGAACAGATGTTTACACAAAAACTTATACAGATATTTACAAATAGCCAAAAAGTGAAAAAAAAAACGCAAATGTCTATCAACTGATGAATGGGTAAATAAAATATAGTATATCCACACATGGAATATTATTTGACAATAAAGAGGAATTAACTGCTGATACATGCTACAGCATGAATTAATCTTATAAATATTATGCTAAGTGAAAGAAACTAGACACAAAAGACAACATATTGCATGATTTCATTTATGTGAAATATCCAGAATAGTCAAATCTATTAAAACAATAGGATAGTGGTTGCCTAATATTGATGACATTGGGGGGCATGGACAGTGACTGCTAATGGGTATGGGATTTCTTTTTGAGGTGACTAAAATGTTCTAAAATTGCTTGTGGTAATAGTTGCACAACTCTGTGAATATATTTAAAAACCATTTATTTGTACACTTTAAATCAGCAAATTGTATGGTATGGGAGTTACATCTCAATAAAGCTGTATTATGCATACACATACACACACACACACACACATACATATATATTTTTCTTTTCAAAGACAGCAAGGGAGATATAGAGAGATTAAATAACAACTTGCCCAAAGTGGCAGTGAGGGGTACTTCTGAACCGAATCCGTGAACTCTGGCTCTAAATCCATACATATACCCACTAAGCTTACTCACTCTGCTGATGGTAGTTTTGCTCTTCAGTGTGACAATTCACTTCACTGAATCAAATACTTCGTTTGAAAAACCACTTCCTAACCCAGCTCTCAATTAAAATTTTCTGAGTTAACACAGATGGGTAGTTCTTTTTATAATAAAAAATATGATGTATGTTGACTAAGTCACTTCAAGATGTTAATACTCTTAATTCTGAATGTCCAGATTCTTAATAAATTAGGATAACCCACAAAGAATGAAGCATACTTAGCTGCTAACAACAACAAACAAACTCCACAGATAACTTAGGGTTTACATTTTTATTACCTTAACTCCAAAGAGTTGCAGTTATTATCTGATCATGTTTCTTAGTCTAGAAAAAAAAATGTCCAATATCAAAACGAATTTATGTTATTATTGTTAACTTCTCCTTTTTCACTTAGGATTTTGTTGAAAGCTTGTGGAAATTCAGAAGGGATTTATAGAAATTTAGAGCTAAGGAAACTAAAAGAACTTCGAGTAAAATTGTACAACTGGAGAAAATATGATTCAAAAAAGTCAAAGAATTTATAAAGTCACTGGATTCTACAGGGACTAAAACTAAAGTCATCATTATCAACAGCTTCACAACAACAATAGAGATAATCAGTACTTACTGAAATAAGTGCCAGGCGGTGCATTATACATATCTTATCTCCTTTAACCTTCAAAGCAACACTATGTAGTATAGTTACTATTATTATTTCTACTGTATAAATAAGAAAACTGAGGCCTCGGAAAGTTAAATAACTTGCCCAAATCATAGAGATACAAGTCGTGGATCTGGGATTTAAATGCAAGACTTTCTAATCTGTTCTGAAACACCATATTATATCTTAGTCACAATCAATTCAGCAATCTCATCTTTTTTATTAAAAATAAATATTAGGAGAGCTAGTATGTTATCAGAAACACTGTGATTGAAATTGGAATCATATAATAAATTGAATCACAAAATAACTATTTGTTCAAATTATATCTTATATTCATTTATTATTACATTTATATTTTATGAGATAAAATATAATGCAAGTGAAGCATAAGATAAAATTTATCATCATAAAAAGAATTAATTAGCCAGAATTTGGACTGGAAGAGATATTGTGACAGACTGTAACCTTGATCCCTAAACAATATATAATCACAGTAAACTGTTTTCTCATCGTGCTGCATAAATAAAGCAGATTTATACCAGAGAAATACACTTGCGATAAATAATACACAGTTAATTTAATACCTTTTTGGGAGTTAGTGGTGTGCCTTTTAACAAAGACTTTGCTTTCAAAAATAATGGAATCAAATCAGTCACTTTGGAGACTCAAAGAGAGATGAATTATCATTGACAACATGGAGACTGCTGCCGTAGAAGGCGCGAGAGCATTGATGTCTTTTTAACTGTGTGTAGCTCACGTAGAATGAGAACAGCCTAGTTACCCAACGTTCCTCTCTGTCTATCATTCTGCCTAGGATGATTTCTCTCCTCTCCTCCCCACACTCCTACGAACGTCCGGTCCTCTCCCCTTGAAATTCTCCTCCAACTCTGAGTCCCTGGAGACGATTATGAACTAGAGTGGCCCCGCCTGAATTTCAAAAATAATTAGAATCAACATCACTCATGTTATAACGTATATCCTAATCATATGTTACTAACCATGCACTTTGTGGACTCCAAACTTCTATTGATTTGTCATCTAAATTTTACCTAGGAAAGTTACGTGTGCACACTGGAAAGCTTACCAACTTTAAAGTACATGACAGTGAACAAAGGCAAAAAATTTTTTTCATTTGTTTTCTTTATTTCACATCTGCCATCAAGACACTTCATGGAGCGTGTTTCCTGGGGCCCTGCAGATCCCTGACTCGTCACCAGGCTGCAGACCTCTCTGCTTTAGGAACTGATGACTGCTATTTTAGACTGAAAGTTCTGTCTAAAGATAACAGGACTGTATTATGTTTCAGCAATGATGATATATTAATATATTATAATAATTTAATGACATTTGTAATATTATTTTTCCCTTTGAGAAATGCAATCTATTCACTTACACTTGGATGGATAAGATTTTCATGTTTATTAACCATGATTCATAAATCTTGGTTTGGGGACAAGCAGTCCTCCCCTTAAAGAGATAAGATATTTGGGCTGTAATAGCCTTTATTTTTTCGTGAGACTTTTTAAGCTTTTAGACAGAAATATTGATGTTCCATATTGGTTATTTTGAAACAGTGAAGTGACTTGCAGATCCATGGGATCTCAACCACACCCTTGTAAGTACAAAGCAGTAATCTAATCCTCAGTCCATATATTTGTAAGAACAAAAAAATGCCTTGTTTGCCCATTTGATCTTCCTTCATTTTATCCCTAGGAGTATCAGGATTTCCATTTATTTCTCTTGGGATTGAAAAACTTAATTCTTCTGCTGCGGGCTAGACCGGGGATATGCTCCATGAAGCAGCAACTCAGAGCCTATTTCTCGTCGCTTGTTATTGCTGCTGCCGCAGATGCTCAGAAGAGCTGCATCTTGGGTGTCTCGCATTGTGGTTATAGGCATTTATTTGGGATCATTACCCCAGCAGCTAGAGGATCTCTGTCTGCATATCCTGCAGGGCCCCCAGTAGACACAATTTTGTATGACCACTGGTGTGGGCCTCTTGGTGATGATGACGACTCCATCCACTGTGGTGGCGGGTAGGGCTCTCTATAAGTCCTGTTCAGACCATATCAGGCAGCTAGTATAACACACAATTGGGGTTTCTGTTCTCCTACCTGCTACTCACCTTCATATGTTTTGGTTAGTATCCTTAAATACCATAATTCCTAATCTGAAAAGTTTATGCACTCTGCAAAATTTGATCATACTAGATTAGAGCTAATTGCCAAAAAAAAAATAACTTCTTAAGAAGCTCTAAACCTCTTACGATTTCAATCAAATTTAGACCAGGAAGGATTTTGTACTTCTTCCTAAAAGCAAATTTAGAGAAAAAGAAAAGAGGTATTAAGTAGATTTTTCCCCTCCAGGAATTTTTAATATTACTTTATTGAAATAGGAAAGTGTAAAATGTGAAATGCGTTATACTTTCACCATTTGACTCTAAATATCAGTCTATCAGTCTGTGTTTGAAATGCGTGTTATCAGTACTACAGGTTCACAATCCTTTATCCAAAATTCTAAAATCCAAACAGATCTGAAAATTAAATTTTGTCATAAGATGATCCCAAAATTCATTTGGTGGCAAAACCTGACTCAAATTACATGAGGTTATTTATCCACTTCGTGTGAATACTAATACATTTTATTTCAGAAATATTTATAAAGTTTGATTTCCAGATGTTGCCCCAGCCTCCACTGGCAATGCACATCATACATGGTATATGCACTCTCTAATAACTAAAAATTATAAATTACGATAGTTTTACATAAAGGATCATGGATTGATAACTATATAGCTGAATGCTAGTACTAACTTAGGAGCTATGTCTAATGTATGTTTGTGTGGGTATAAACACATGTATATATATACATGAATTTGTGTGTGGGTATATATATATATATATACCCACACGCATATTCATGAACACACAAAATGGAAATAAGAAAGCAAGAATCAGAAGAAAAATTAAGAATATGTTAAACTTCAAGCTATATTCATGATTGTGTTGTGTAGAAGAAAATGGAAAACATAATAGATGAACAAAAATAGGGTATTAGCTAAATATATTCAGACACATCTGGTAAAAGGGAGCCAGATAGCTATAAAAATGACATTATTGTAGAGCATTTGATGACATGGAAAATGTCCATAGTATACTACTAAAGGAAAAGCAGGCCAATGGTTTGAATAAAATGTAACTTTTATAAAACTATATTCGTACATATATAGAAATTAATGTGAGCAAATATACAATAATAGATAAAATATACAATAATATAAATATAATATACAATAATAACTAATGCTTATTTCTGAGTGATGGGGTTTTCAATGGTTTTTATTTTCTACCCTTTGGTTTTTCTTTAGTTTTCTTTTTTAGTCATAAAATTTTATTGCTCCTATATATTTTTTTAAGCTTTTGTTTTGTTTGTTAAGAAAGACTAAGGGAACACGAAAGAAAAAATCTGGACAAATACTTGAGGAAAAAAAAAAAGAGGATAACTGACCTCAGATGCTGAGTAATTGCTTGCTCTTCCCTGGCCTTGTATAGCAAGAGTCGGTGCGGCGTTTGCTTGTTCTGGTGGGTAAGAGTTCATTCTGTGAAAAGAGAATTACACAGAAAAGCACAGAGGAACTTTAGCATTTATGGGTTGTGCTTTGTATACAAAGATGATGTTATTGACTCCCTGACACCAAGGAAACTTCAGTATTTCTTCATGGCTGCAATTACCCAATTTGGGAAATGAACCAGACACCATCGCTTCATCTAGATGATAGCTGTAGACATAAAGTGCTGTGGCTGCCATTCTTTTTTCAGCTTCTATTGCATGCAGTAAAGCAATAATATACAGTCCTAAACTCCCATCCTCTTCAAATTGCGTATGTTCCTTAAATAAACAGGATTTTGAATTAGGCGTGTAAATATTAGTCTCGCTCAACACACTATATGTGGCATTATCTTTGTTGTTATAATACAACATTTTAATAAGCATATAAAATATTATTTGATTGAAATGCTGCAAAACAGGAAACATTTTCACAATGAGAACGAGCCATCTATCTAGACTTTTTTGTGACTTTATATCCTTGAACTTTGAAGGCCAATCTAAATATTGATCTAACTGCCCATACCAATCTCTAAGTCTCCTGGCCACATAAATCCACATGCAGAATAATTCTTTCTACGTTGGGGCCTTACCATCAAGGTTATAACGTATTTTGCTAATGTATCAGCAAATATCTATAAAATCTCTTGATATACATAATCTCTTCCTGGTTTTAAGTCCAAAGCACAGGTCTTGCCCTGTCCTTGCAGAACTTACATACTATTTGGGAAGAACAATTATTCGCATAAGGGAAGTTAAATCATAATACAAAAATTCAAAATAATGTAAGTCAAGCGAGGTCACAAGGTTGCACATGATTGAATGCCAAGTATCTGCAAGTACTTTTAAGTCAGAGTATTGTTGATTCCTGGAGTTTGGACATGCATAATGAAAGAGTCTGGAGGTGAAAGTGCTGAGAAGGAGGCAGGGCCTCAAATATGCCTTGAAGAAGTTGCAGGATATGAGAAGAGAGGAAGATGCACATTCCAGATGGGGAGATAGTATAAGTCAAGATTCCGAGGACTAAGAAGAAGGATAATCCAATAGCTAAGATTCCCTGGTGGGCTACTACGTGCCTGGCACTATAATCTCATTTGATCCTCACAAAAATTCTATAAGATTAGTGCCACGATGAGCTCATTCGTGGCCACGGTCCCTAAAATGGCCTTCCCCAACTCCCATCCTGTCTTTCTCATATTAGTCTGATTCACTTTCTTCACGTCACTTTCATTATTGAAGCACATCTTATTTATTAACTGATTTTCTTCTTTAATGCAAGCTCCAGGAAAGCTGGGAATTATTCAACTACGATATCCCTAGTGCCTGAACCAATGCTGGCTCAGAGTCACACATACTATGTACTTATGAACAGTATCATCCCCTTTTGCAAATGAGGACCCTAATGCAGTGAGAGGTTAAATAACTAGCCCAATGCTACACAATCAGGATTTGGACTCAAGGCTCTCTTTATTCTAGGACTATATGCTACACTATCCCCACCCGCAGTGAATCACTGGAAAACATGTGGATCCCTTTTAGAGAACATATAAATTTTCGTGGGTTTCTTGGCTTATTTATTTATTATTCATTGCATCCTCATTGTAGGAAATAAAATGACAATGGAGTTTTAGTGTCAGACTATAAAGGCATTGATTTTCGTTGATTTTTACGTTAAGATTTCTGAATTTTATTATGAAAAGACATTATAAAATGTAAACAGATTTGGGAAAAATTAATGTATAGGTTGGAATGAGGAAGACCAAGCCTAAAACCAGAAATTTAAGAGATTTCTGAGGCCAGTCATGAGCATATTAAAGTCTAGACTAGGTTTTAGCAGTGTATAGGGAGGAGAGAAAAAATAGAGGAATTACAGAGAAAACTTGATTTTTGTTATGCAAGTCTCTCTACCTGCAAAGTCTTCTACTCACTTCTCAATGGGAATCTTAGCTTTCAAGACTGGTATAAATCTAGACTCTTTGGGGGATTTCTTCTTATGAAACTCCTCCAGAAATTCTAGGCCCCAGGCCTGTGGAGCACTTTGCTTATGTTCACGTAGTGTCACACTGCAGCGTAATGTGGTTAATGACCCAGAGGAAGAAACAAATGTGTAGGTCTTCTGGGAGTTCCTTGAGAGCAGAGTAGATTTTATTCATCCATTTATCTCCAGCATCTACCACGGTATCGGGTTCTTATGACACTAACACTTATTGCATGGGCAAAGCAGATCCCAGAGATTCTCGGACCTGAATGTTGGAGAGAGGTGGCCATTCTCACAGAAATAGGCACTTCAGGACTGGGCTGGAACAACGGCTTGGGAGTTATTGACAAAAGTGATGCCTAGAAGAGGAGCCAGGGAGAATGACAAGTGCAGTTTTAGACACTAAGTAAGCTGAAGTGACAGCCAGGGAGTCAAGTTGAAATGTTCCATTAGAAGCAAGAAGCAGGATACTGAAATTCTGAAGGCCAAGACTGAATATGAGGGCTTTAAATATTCTTCATATAAAGATGAAAGTTGAAGATGTGAGAGTAGACATAACCTCTAAATTCACAGCAGCTGTAATAACAAGAGACCAAAGAGCTAAGAGCCAAATGATGGAATAAACCCACACAGAGGAAGCGAAGGGAGACAGAGTGACCTGGTGGGGAGCCCCAGAGGGAATAAAGCAACTTAACTTCCTCCTCGCCTAATTTTATGCAAATATATTTGACAAAGCTTCTCTTTGCAAATAATATTGTGTGCATGTCTTTTTATATTCAAAATTCAGCTTTTCTGAAAGTAAATATTGGTAGACATCAAGTTTCTCCTGCCCTCTCTGTCATCTTATCATCAAATTGTGCGTATTTTGGCATGTAAGTCTGTGGGTGACTATAATGATATAGTTTAAAGTTTTCCTTCTTACCAGATATCACATATTCACCAAAACTTGCACAGAATGCACTGATTAAAAGGAAATTGTGCAAGCTTCAATAATTTCTCTTCATTAGCATTAACCATATATATTGCATTTTTTTTAACTTTTTTTTGTTTTAAAGATTGGCACTTGTGCTAACAACTGCTGCCAACCTTTTTGGTTTTTTGATGCTTTTTCGCCCCAATTCCCCAAGTACGTAGTTGTATATTTTAGTTTCAGGTCCTTCTAGGTGTGGCATGTGGGATACTGCCTCAGCATGGCCTGATGAGCAGTGCCATGTCGGCGCCCAGGATCCGAACCGGCAAAACTCCGAGCCGCAGAAGCAGAGCGCAAGAACTTAACCACTCGGCCATGGGGCCGGCCTCTATATTGCATTTTTAAATTATTCTAACAGATACTCCGTAGCAACAAATTGTAATTCACTAGCAAGGTATAAAATAGGCATTAAAACTATTTCTAAACTATCCATATAGGATGATATATAAAGCTTTTCTTATAATAGCAGACTAAGTATCATAAAATATTAGTCAAGTACTAACATAGTCATTAATACTCCTCTTTAACAAAAGGCAATTTCACAGCCTCATTTACCAACTGGAATATCCCAAGTCTACTTCATAATTATGCCTTTTATTCATCTCTGTAAATTCCATTTAGTGCTTTTTGGCAATTTCTTAACATAAATGCCCTGGATGTTGTTAAATTGGATTAACAGCTTTATAAGTAGTATATATTATATGTATATATTCAACTCTGGATTATTTGACTTATATTGTAGCAATCACTTTTTTTACTACAGTACCCTATTATATGTTAAGAATTTATTTTATTGCAACTAATTTTTAACCTCAATATTTTACAGCATCTATTTATGATGTTAGTTTTATAAATAGAAGGATATAGAGAACTGCAGGTTGTGGTCAATGGTGGCTCTCCTCACATTGTTTTGGCCCGAGGCATGCCTAAGGATAGAATCATTTCAGGTGGATTAGAACTCAGATAAATAACCATAAAAGTCTTCTCACAATATCTCCTCTTTAAAAAATATATATTTCTAACTCTTTTCAATGTGGATGGAGTATCAGAGTAAACAACTTCATTAGGCCTCTGAAAGCACATTTTAGAGAAAGTACATTTGGCTAAAAATTATAAGCATCTTTCTGCATCAGCCTTTTTTGAATTTAAGGACAATCTTTCAATTAACTGAGGCTGCTGCTACATAGTAAAATGTAGTTTGAGTTAACAGCAGTTTGATTGGACATTCAGAATTACAGCTCCTGGAAGTTCTTAAAAGGTCACCTGCTCCTTCTCCCTGCACTTAAGCAATTAAAATTGCACTTAAACGTGGAGTGAAAGGACAGAATGGGAAAAGCAGACGTATTGAAAACAAACAACAGGCCAAGCACTGTTGGTACCAAGATGAATAAGTAAGGCCCCCAACTCAATGAGTTCACAGATTGACTTGGTTTATGGGCATATAAACAAATAGCTGAAATAATTCATATATAGGTTTTGCATAGTGCCTGGTAGTTAAGTGCTCAGTAAATAGTAGCCCTTATTTTAGCTCTTAATAAAGTGCTCACAGAGTGCAAGAAGTCATCAAACTAATGTACAACGGTCCAAAGAAAACATGCTCACGTTTTAGTCTGCAGGATCTCAAAACAAAGTAATTTCGTTCTTCATTCATTCACTCATTCATTCCTGAAAGGCATTAATTACAGTGTAGTGACTAAGAACGCAGACCCTGGTGACTGTTTGGCTTCCGATCTAAGCTCTGCCACATCACTAGCTGTTCCCTCATTAGTAAAACATGGATGTAGCTACTTCACAAGAGTGTTTTGAGAGTTGATGAATTTACATGAATTGATACATGTAAAGTGCCTGACACAGAGAAAGCACTTAATAAATCCAGAGATTATTACTTTTGTCATATATATATTGAATATTTATAGGACAAATACTACGTGTTCTGGGAGAGTAAGAAGATTATGCCCTTTGCCCCAGTCACAACCTCACTGTTCTCCTCCCACTCTCTATACTCATCCCAGCTTCCTTCAGTGTCCTTCACATGTCACAGTTTGCTCCTCCTACCTATGACCTTTGCTTATACTGCTGCTTCTACCTGGAAAACCCTTCTTGCCTTTCTTTTTCTATACAACACTTATTAATTCCTCATATTCAGGTTAACTATACTTTTTCTCTAGGAAGTTCTTCCTGATTATTTAGTTTACACTGTTTCTTTGCTATCTGCTATCATAAAACTGAGTTCCTTCACCGCACTGAAGTCAGATTGCAATTGTTGGTGTAATACTTTGATCAATGTCAGTCTTCTCTACCAGAGGATAAGCTTGATGCGGGCAGGCATCTTGTGTGGTTTTCTCAAAATTGTATCCCGGTTCATAGCACAGTACACAGTGAAGTACATAGTAATCCTTCAATAAATACGAATTGAAAGAATGAATAAATGTACTCACCATATTCTGATTTTAACCATACAGAATATCTTACTTTAAATCTTCAATAATAAAGACCAAATTTGGGTTAACGAGGCTAAAAAAGCAGCTGCATCGGTCCACTATCTCATTAAATTTTTAAAACAACCCTGTAAAATTGGGATTATCTTTTGTTTTTGCTAATGAAAAAATTAAGCCTAAGTGTTTTTATGTAGCACAAGAATTCTAGTGAAAAGATACTGGAACTGAAACACAGATATGGCTTCCTCCATTCTTTTCTGCTTATTACACTTTTCTAAAAGTGCTCTACTAAGAGAGACAAGCCCTCATTTGTTAACGCATTTTGGGGATGAAGATAAAACTCCAGAAATTAGGGAGCAGGCCCCATGGCAGCGTGATTAGAGTCCCACACACTCAGCTTCGGCAGCCCGGGTTCACAGGTTCGGATCCCAAGCCCAGACCTATTCCACTCATCAGCCGTGCTGTAGAGGCATCCCACATACAAAATAGAGGAAGATTGGCACAGACATTAGCTCAGCGCTAATCTTCCTCAAGCAAAAGAAGAAGATTGGCAACGAATGTTAACTCAGGGTGAATCTTCCTCACCAAAAATAAAATTAAAAAAAAAAAAAAACACTCCAGAAATTAATAGCAAGATCAACTAAGTGTAGTATTTTATCTTCCCTCTCCATTTCTAAGCAGCACAATTTTGATCTCGGGTGCTGCTAGCCTTACACATCCTCAAAGTAGGTACGTCTGAATTTCTTTCAAATAGTTTCATGGCTGCATTTACAACAGTCTAGGAAATGGCACGTTTTGTTTTCAGAATGTTTCGGTTTTGATCTATCTCTCATTCTTTAGTGCAAGGCCATAAATATAATGTCTCATCTAGGCCCTTGACTATGTGTCCTGAGCTGACAACTCATAGCTTCCATATTACAGGAAACCATAATCTAGAGATGTCCAAGGAGAAGGTTCTAAGCCTCTAGCGATTCTTGCATTGGCTTATATTTGTTAGAGGTAAACCCTCAGCCCTTTAAATATTATTTCTTAATTTATAAAAGTGTTTTAAATTATAAAAGCATACATATATTTGGTAAAACAAAATGCTAAGTAGTACAAAAGGGTATAAAATGGAAAGTTAAATGTCCCATTTCCAAAGCATCTACTGTTCCACTACCAGAAGCAACTCCTTTTTAATGATTCCTGGTTTTCTTTTTATGGTAATTAGTGTTACACTTTAAATAAAATATTAACTTTATGTCTTTTTCACTTTCAAATCGTATCTACTAATTCCCAACTATGAAAAATAAAGAATTTAAACCAATTATGCTACCTCTCATCCTTCTTCTCCTCCTACTTTTTGTTTTTGTTGGTCATATTGTATAATTGTAATTATTCTAGTAGCTACATTTTATCATGAAATATTAACTTCAAGCCTCTAGTAAGTCTTTATGCATAGTCAGATAATATCTACTTACTATGCACAATATAAGATGAGGAAATTAGTATATTTCCATCTCTGCTGCCCGTTTTCTACCAACTTCTATTGCCTAAACAATTTTTCTTATTGCCTATGTCTATAATATTTACATTCTATTCTATATTTATTTTTGCTTTCCACTTTTTGTGTATAGATGGACTTAAAATTTTGAAAACAATACATAGTATTTATATAATTATTATTACAAAGATAATTTTTACTATGAAATTAATAAAGTAATTACAGAGTTTCCAGATTTCTGTGGGATAATGGCTGTCACCTAAATTTGAATCACCAGACATCCTTCAAAAAACATTTGGGATGAAAAGAGAGCAAATAATATCATCAATAACCCATGCCAACAGCAGAACCAGGACACAGAAAAGGTTAAAATTTGAATTTACATGTAAGTAGGAAAACTTATGCCTGAACACTAGCACAGGCAGCCTCTGAGCATCCCCCAGAGTAGAGAGTCAGTGTTAGGAGACAATTCTCCATGGGGTCTCAAGTTTCTGCACATTTTGTGAACAAGTCATTGACTGTATTTTGTTCCAGACTATCTTTCCAAGGATGTTTAGCAAACAGTCGTAGAAAATAGAGATAGTATTTCCCTCAAAAAAAAAAGTCAGGTTTACCTTTCAGATAAATAGAGTAACACCATCTGGAACATAGTGTGGCCTGCTTACTGCCCAGTACGGTGATTGGGGTTTGCAAAGCTTAGGGTTCCTCTCCTATAACATGACTAACTTCAGTGCAGATATTCTATAGCCCTCTTTGTGTTGTTCTATGGAAACTGGGGCTTGGAAAATCAGCACAAAAAAATACTGATATTCTGGTTATTACTATTGTGTGAGTAATAAACACTCCTTCAGCTCTGGTCCAGAAGACTAGTGTTGTCTACCAGCATCCATAAAACTGTCAGGTTAGTTTACAAGTAGGGTAATATCTCAGGCTCTTCATTTTTGACAATCAGATGGGGACTGTAATAAAGAAAGGAGGAGAGTGCTGTGGGATTTTCCCAGTGGTGGCAAAACACAACATACACCAACTAGGACTCCACCACAGAAAGAGATGGTCCAACCCTGAATGGGAAATACTGAGAGATCTGAGACCTGATAGATTCTAGAAAACGGTTCCTGGAAAGTGAAAAGAAAGGGCCTTGAAAAGTATGCATGACTAGATGTGGTAGTTTAGGGGAAGGCAACATTCTGAGAGAGAAGGCATGAAGCAGCTAGAGTGCCCCCTAGAGGTGAATGGAAAGGAGGACGTAGATGAGGATGAGGGCCCCCATTGAAGCAGGATAGCATAAAGAATCAGAAGACAGATGAAAAATTTAAAAAGCAAAAGATAAGAGGGGGTACTTCTTAAAAAATAAAAGCTTTTCCTCTTCCACTATAGCAACAAAAGAGAGAAAAATTAAAACTGAGAAACCTAGAAAGTCTCCATATCCCTCCCTCATCCATTACCATCTTTTCCAACGTGTATGGAACACTGATGTCTATTAGACTACAAAGAAAGCTTTAATAGATTCCATTAAGTAAAAATAACAGAAATAGTATTTTCTGATCACAATGAAATAAAATTCAAATTGATAACAAAACCATAAATACAAAAGCACCCTTCCACTTAGAAAACCCTATTTAAAAACTCCTGGGGAGGGGCTAGCCCAGTAGTGCAGCAGTTAAGTTCACACGTTCTGCTTTGGCGGCCTGGGGTTTGCCAGTTTGGATCCTGGGTGAGTACCTATGCACGGCTTGTCAAGCCATGCTGTGGCAGGTGTCCCACATATAAAGTGGAGGAAGATGAGCATGGATGTCAGCTCAGGGCCAGTCTTCCTCAGCAAAAAAGAGGAGGATTGGTGGCAGATGTTAGCTAAAGGTTAATCTTCCTCAAAAATAAATAAATAAATAAATAAAATAATAAAAAATACTCTTGGGGAAAAGGGAAAATGTAAGTATAAATTACAAAATTTCTAAAATAATGTTAATATAAACTGCAAAAATATCCATTCTATGGGATACAACTAAAGCAGTACTCAGAGGAAAATTCATTGCTTTCAATATTTATGTTAATAAAAATGAAATAATACAAATAAATGAAGTTAACTTCTGACTCACAGCTAGAAAGATAACCAAAAATTAACTAAAAGAAAGAAGAAAATAATAAAAATAAGTGAAAATTTGAGTTAGAATAATAAAATAAGACAATCAATAAATACAGTTGGTTCTTTGAAAATTTTAATAAAATACACAAATGAGTAACTGATCTAAACAAGAAAAAAAAGAGAAGCTACACATACTTAAATAAGAAGTGAAAAAAGAGAAAGAGAAAATAACCATTTAAACAGAAGAAATTTAAAAAATCATAAGGACCACTTTGCAGAACTTTATGCAAATAAATTTAAAAACAAACAAAATTGATGTAAAATAATAGAGACCATGGGGCCAACCCAGTGACCAAGTGGTTAAAGTTCCACACACTCCCCTTTGGCAGCCTGGGTTTGCAGGTTCAGATCCTGGGCACAGACCTATTCTGCTTATCAGCCATGCTGTGGAGGCATCCCACATACACAGTAGAGGACGATTGACACAGATGTTAGCTCAGGGTGAATCTTCCTCACACACACATAAAAAAAAGAGAGACCAATTTGAAAGAAGAAATAAAGTTATCTAAAGGCTATTCTCTAAAACAAATACACCAGCCCCAGATGGTTGTTCAGGGGAAATCTATCAGATTTTGAAGACCAGATAATCCCAATGCCACATTAACTGTTCCAGAGCGTAGCAAAAAGGAAAACATATAAACACTTCTTTTAATGACATGAGCATAATATTTATACCTAATCTGATAAAAACTACACAAGAAAACGCAATCAAAGTCAAATTTCGCTTAGAAACATTGTGCTAGTTTGGTGGGGCCGCCATAACAAAATACCACAAATCAAGTGGCTTAAACAGCAAAAATTTATTTTCTCACAGTGCTGGAGGCTGAAAGTCCAAGATCAAGGTGTTGACACGTTGGGTTTCTCTTAGGTCTGTCTCCTTGCCTCACAGATGGCCACCTTCTTGCTGTGTCCTCAGATGATCTTTTCTCTGTGCACACACACCTCAGTTGTCCCTTCCTCTTCTTATAAGGACACAAGTCAGATTGGAGTAGGGCCCCATTCTTTGACCTTATTTAACCTTGATTACCTCTGTAAAAGTCCTATGTACAAATAGTGTCATGGCTTCAACATACAAATTTGGGAGAAACACAATTCAGTCCTTAACGAACATTTTTCAATACTCCTAAATAAAATGTTAGCAAACAATTCAGTAGTGCAGAAAAATATAATTATGCATTATTCACTACTAAATAGAGTATATTCCAGAATTGCAAGAACACAGTTATCAACCAAAAATGACTGAGGGAATTTCCTTTTGACTAAGGTAGTCTCACCTCCAGGAATCTACACTGAAGGTATTTGCCTACAAACATAAAACAACATTTGCACACAGTTACTAATTGTAGTATTTTGTAATAACATAAGACTGCCAACAACACAAACATTGGTCAATAGGAGATGGCTTGAATAAACTACATCCCTAGTTTACTGCAGCCGTAGAAAAGATGAGGAGAATCTCTACATGCTGCTGTTGAGTGATCTTCAGGATATATTATTATGTGAAAAAGTAAGGTGCAATACAGTGTAAACAGTATGCTACCTTCTGTATAAGAAAAGAGAAAAACTATATACATACACACATATGTGTGCATAAGAAACAAGCATACGTATATGTACATAAAAATAATATATACACACACATGAATATTTATTCTTGAAAAAAGAAACGTTTGTGAATTGAGGGGCGGAAAAGAATGGAGAAGATAGAGATATAAGTGAGACTTCTCTGAGGACATCTTTAAATATAATTTTGACTTTAAAGCTATGTAAACATTTTACTGAATGAAAAAATAATTCAGAGAAGAAAGCAAATGCTAAAGCTGAAAAAATGAAACAAGCAAACCTAACCGTGCGCTAACTTGGTAATATAATCATCTAGAGGAAAGACTTATTTTAAGCGTCTTTTGAAGAAACTACTCTGTAAATCCTTTGTGGAATATGTTCTAAGGACAAAAGGAACTGCAAAAAAACCTTAAGCCTCACTCACTAGTTCTATTTTTATAGTAATAATGATGTGTTATTCTGGGGGTTACCAGAACTAAATTCTACAGTGCTTAATAAGATGTGTTCAGTGAGTATCAGATTTTAAATTTGGTATTTCCTTATAATGACATTTGAGAAGTTGAAAGAATATATTGCAATATGTGTTCTAAAGGACACTCCCTGATTCCAATTCTTGGCTACAGGAAATTAGTCTGGATGACACCTCTTATATTCCTAAATAAGGTGAATGATAAGAATTTAAGCAAGTTCTCCATATATTTTTGGATATAACATCCAGAAAAATAATCCAAAACATGTGGGTTTCAAAAGCATCATCTTCCTATACACATCACACAAGACAGGTAGAGGAAGTGAGTATTTTGAATGATTCAGCTTGGATAACAGAATAAGAACGGTGAAATTATACAAAAACAAACACGAAAGACTGTATGTCATTTAAACATTTTAACTCTACAAATTCAAGATGGGAGGGACCAGGTTTAACTGCTATTAATTTTATTCAGTTTTATTTTACTTTATTAATTTTTGGAGAGTTGTCCACAACCGAGAATGAGCCAACACATTGTGATGTGGGTATGGAAAGATGAATACAGTCATAGACTTTAAGAAAGGAAATGCTCACCAGAACAAGAGAAGGATCAACTCCCTTCCTCTCCACTGCAGACCAAATCCAGATACTGTTTAATTCTAGGCATCTGGTTTTAAAAATGATATTGATAAGGTATAAATGACTCAACATTCTGACCTCTTAGTTTCCTGACCTTTCATCTTCAATGACCGGTCCTCCAACTTTCCTTATCCTCCCACTCCCGTGGACGGTGGGAGGCAGAGTGAGGAGGGATCTGCATGCAGTTTATCTATGTTGATTCTCTTGTCCTAAACTACTGATTCTCACCCTGGCTGCACATTAGTGTTACCTGGCCCGAGGGGCGGTGGGGCGGGCGGGGGGAGCATTAAAATATATTCATCTTTGAAACCTACTCTAGAATAATTAAAATGGAATTGAGGTGAGGGGCAGGAGGAGATGTGAGCAATTTTCTAAGTTCCAGAGAAGTTTCCAACGTGCAGTCAGGGCTAAGAATCCCTGTCCTGAAAAGATCCTGTGACTTCATGGACAGGATTAGGATCTCCCTGACAGTGCTGATGAGATCTGAAAGAGGCATGCTTTCCGAGTTCATGTACTTTCAAATTCTGATTGATTAAAACAAGGGGCGAAAATATACTGAGCTATTTAGGCATTGTGTTCTGGGTACTTTCCTAAGACATTAACTATGCCCCAAGAATGTATAAACACCATTTATCAGAGAAGGAAAAAGAATACTTGGGTAACATTTTGATAGAAACTTTCAAATCCAGTATTATAAATAAAATTGATGAGATGTTTTTTTCCGGGTCAGATACTAAAGGTTTTGGTGATTTATATACAAACGTTTCAAGATAAGAACCTGACCTAGTAACTACCTCAGTGAAACATTTTTTTTTAAGAGCTTTTTAGTGCAATAGTTTTGAATTACAGACATACACTATAGGGCTGAACATCTTAGAGGAACGAGAAAGAAGTTAGTTTCACAGGCATAGGCTGATAGAAGAGGACAGAAAGGAGGTAATTAAATGTAAAATAAATATATACTTCGTTTTCTTAAGAATGAAGCAAGTGGTAAAAACTGTGGTAGATCTTTTAATCTGTTGCTATGCCAACAGAAAAATTTTAAATGGATCCAAGAAATGGGACAATTTTCAGGAATATAAGCACAACCTATTTCAAATAAGTAAAATTGTATTCACATTATCCCCCTCAAGGGGATAGAGTCTTGAGGGAATTAGTGCAGAATTAATTGATCAGGGTTTTTTTCCCTCTAACCACATCAGGCATGAGGCACAGAATCTCACGCTATATTTCTCTGAGATCCAGATCTGGATTTAGGTTAAACTTTTTGAGGATTGTGGGCAGCACTGGTCCCCAGGGTGGAGGTAGCAGGACAGCATGTGTCTACCATTTTAAGACAGATTAACACATATAACGAGAGACAAAAGTCAAATCTTGGCCTGTATTTCTCAGCATAACCTCAAGATGATATAGTTTTCTAATATAAAAGCATCTTAGTAATATACATCTCATATACAAGTTACCAGCATCCTTTCTGAGTCAGAAAAAGACGGGTATTATTTTTCCTAAAAAGAAACAAAGATTAGAATGAAGGGTGACCTGAAATCTACAAATTATAGGAAACTGAAATTATAAATTCACTAAAATTGTATTTATATGAGACAGGATTTTAACAATTGGATATTCAATGCAATGATCAATTCCTTCATAGCTTTCTCACAAATAAATACAAGCATTTCTTTTTTTGAGGGAAAGTTGTTTTATTTATATTTTTAAAATACATTTAGGAAAATATTTTAGTACATCCAGAGGGTCTTTCCTTAACCATAGAACAAGTTAGGAATAGATTGCCTCAGCAAAATAAAGATGAAAATCTAGTTCAATTGCCTTTCCTGAAGATATTTCTGTATAGAAAGAAATAGATAATTCACAGTAATTAAAAAGTATTTTCAATTAAATTCTTGTCTGTATGGGTGAGTCTGACTTATTGCCTATGAGAGAAAAACCCTTACTTCAGCTTCTTTTTAAATGTTTATTTTTAAATGACTTAATTATCAAATGGAGCTACTGAACTATGGTTCCTTATCATATGGTGATTATTTCTTTATTCTGAAGCTAAGAAACATCTGAAAGTGGGTAGCATGAGGAGAGAAGTGGCATTTCTTTTTTTCCACTAGGTTTCTATCATCTATCCTTAGTTTTTGCTTTATTTTTTAAACTTGTGGAGCTGAGCAAATCCACAAATACACCGTCTGAGCTCATCTTTAAATACTGAGCATATTCACATAGAGAGAAGGATTGCCCATTGGCTATGGGACAGCCACCAGTTTCACTTTATCTTTGTTTTCTGAATAGTGAGCCACTACTATTACTTACATTAATATTACATGATAAATGGCAGCCTTTTCATCAGATTAGTGCCCTTTAGCAGTCAGCTAACGTGACTGTGCATTTATTTAAGAAATATAAGCTCCACTTACACCTATTTCTATATTTAATCTACATTATTTCTTGAGATACCTAGATATCATGGGATACAGTTGTAGCTTATGTTAGCAAAGAAAATCCTATAAGAGATTTAGTGAACATCCATGATCCTCACATTCTTAAACATGCCTGATTGTCTAGTCCTATGTCACAAACTGCATCCCTGATGCCCCCCAGTACAGTAGCATTTTGGAAAGTTTTAATGGGCATGGTCAAATACATACAGGAAAATCTGATTTACACCAATGACATTCAAACTTTTTAACAACAGAGAACTTTCTTTCTGAGCAGAGTCCAATATACAAAAAGTTAAAAACAACAATGACCTTCGCTCTTTGCTCTCTCGGCCCCTTGGGTAACGCCAGAAGATCTGAGCACCCTGCTACAGACAGTTTGAAACCCACCAGTCTTAATTTTCATCATGTTCTTTCATTGTATTTTTTCTAAGTTTCCCTTTGTACATGGAGTACTGTATATTTCAATCTGTAAAGATTTGGAAACTCCTCCACCATTTCAGTTATAGTAGTAGTCAGGATTTTTCTGCATCTTCCATCTCATGTTTACTCAATCTCTCCGTGCCTCTGTTTCCTCATCGGTAAAGTGGACATTATGATAGTACTTAACTTTTGTAAATATTATATTTATACATTAAGCATAATATATGATTAATATTATTTAATAGTACATAAGCATATTTATATATTATATAGTTGTATAGTATAATACAATAAAATATATTTTTTATTTCTATATAGAAAGTGCTTGGGGCAATAAGCAGTAAGTAAAGCATTGGTCAAATACAAGAATAAACACAACTGGAGTTGATGCAATTTTATCAGTGTGAAAGCAACACGTTTTCTACAAAAGACCAAACTATTATTTCTTTTCTGTTTCTAATTGTATTTTTTAGACTAGTCCATATTTTGTTGATTTCCAGGGTTGAGTCACACCAATGTTGAGTTGAAGTGTTCAGGAAACGACCATTCACAGGGCTTTCATTTTCCATAAATGGACATTTTCAGAAGTCCAGAGGCTCAACCACACATGGGAAGATATTTAGGTTGTTTTTCCCCTCAGTCATGCCCCCAGTCAGTCTCATCATGCACACTAAGATGTAGCTTGTTCTCATCAGTTTTGTCCGTCAGAGCCCTGAGGAGCTTAATGTCATCTCTCAACCAGTGATTTCATTGTTTACTCTATTTTCAGAACATTTATAACATGTTAAATATGGCAGCAGCCCTGGGCCTTCAGAGACACCTCTGTTTTTATTTCTCTGTCCTACATTTTGTTTACTTTATATCCTTTAATGAGGACTGGGATCCTGATGGGTTTAACTCTTAGGATGATTCCAAGGATCTTTTCCTTGGGAATGAGTAGGAAGGAAGAAAACAATTTGTGTCAAAAATTCCTTAGTGGCTTAGATATCTAGAGAAACATGAAAGGAAAAAAAGATTAAATACATGAAAGTAAAAGGCCCAAGGCCAGAACAAGGGCAAGTGCCTGGCTGCCAGAAATGTCAGATTGTCTTTCCTTCCTGCATTTTTGTCATAATTGTATTTTTTTTTCTGTTTATCAGGTTATCTTAGGGGTTCCTACTATCCTTGACATGATTTTGAGTAAATTTAACTGCTGCTCAGGGTACCCTTCATTTAATGACAAAAGCAGTTCAGACCACAAAACTGCCATTTTGAGGAATTCATGAATGAAACCACAGTTTCTGTGTAAGAACACACAATGAACCGTCAGAATTTGGAGGGATCACACACCAAAATCACATTCAGAAAATTCTGTAACCTGACCAACAATCTGGAATCCTGGATATTTCAAACAGAAACTCTCACTTTCCCTGTTCACTCAGAGGGTAAAAACAAAAACCACAAACTTTTCAAAGCAAGGAATCTTTCTGCTTTAATGTATTTTAAAAAACCCCTATTTTTTAAAAACACTGTTTCAAAAAAACAAAACAAAAACCTTACACTAGAGGAGACATTGTGATTGAATTGTCAAACTGGGAATTGTTAGAAAACATTTCGAAAACCGGGTGGGTTAATTCTACTAAAGGAGAAGCTCAAGGAAGGCCTACAAAAGCTTTCTCTTTTTACTATCTTCTGTTTGCAGTTGTTGTATGGAAATGCTAAAATTTTAGCTAATAGTTTGAAGTGCACAATTTAATTTTGATTCAACAAATGTCTATTAAGCACCCACTATGTGAAAGTCACTGTGCTAGAGGTTGCAGTAGACTCTGGGAGGTGCAACAATGTACAAATCATTTTTGATATCATTCCTTCAAGGAACACACAATCTAGTGAAGAAAATATTATGTGTCCACAAAAACTATTATAACAATAATATCTAGTGCTTGCTAAAGGCTATGCACTAAGTACTTTACCTATATTAATGTGTTTAATCCTCATGGCAAACTTAAAGTTTATAAATGAGGAAACTGAAGCACGAAGAGAGTAAGTGACGTGTCCAAAAACCACACAACTATTAATGGTGGAGCCTAGGTTGAACCCAAGCAGTCCAGCCCCCAAGTCCACACTCTGAACTACCCATTCCTCTCAATTCTGTCAAACAGAATTGTATGTCGTAAGTGTCAAAAAAGGGAGAGTACAAGGAGAATTCAGAAAGAAGACTAATAATCAAGGGCCCATGGGGAAAACGTTTCTCACCTGGGTTGGCTAAGTTCCACTTGCATGAGGCCCACAGAAGTTTGCTTTTCCTTATAGTTCTTGTTCCAGGTGTTATATTTTGATCATCTCAGTCACCGTAATAGTAATATCCTACGTGTCTTAGTCCATTCAGGCTGCTACAACAAAATACCACAGACTGGGTGGCTTAGAAACAACCGAAATTTATTTCTGACAGTTCTGGAGGCTGGAAGTCTGAGATGAGGGTGCCAGCAGGGTTGGGTGAGGGCCCTCTTCCAAGTGGCAGACTTCTCACTTTATCCCTACAGGACTAGCTCTCTGGAACTTCTTTTATAAGGGCACTAATGCCATTCACAAGGGCTCTGCCTTCATGGGCTAATCACCTGCCAGAAGCCCCACCTCCTAATACCGTCACCTTGGGAATTAGGTTTTCAACATACGAATTTTGGGGAGACACAAACATTCAGACAATAGCACTGTTTACCTGGTAGTTGTTTTCCATTTACTAAGCATAGGAATTATCATTTCCATCTTACAGGTGAAGAGATGAAGGCTTGAGTAGTTTAAGTTTTTTCCCAAAGTTCCACAATAACTAAGTTACAGAGAAGAGTATCAAAGACGAATATTGAGTCGGAGCTTAAAACAGCAGAAGTATTTTAATAAGTAAAAACATGGTGGAATTTTAGGCAGAAGTTGAATAAGTCACCAAGATTCAAGAACGGATAGGGTAAAAACGTGCAGGAGGAAGTCATGGGTAATTCAGTTTGCCTGGGATATGGGATTCATCTACAACATACAGTGTTGGCTTTGGTTTCATAAATGTTCACTTTACCATGATGGCAATGATCTCCAAGAGAGAAAAGTCCAACAAGCAACAGGAAATTTGAGAATGTGGCTCTGGAGAGTTATTGGTGCTGGCAATAAAAGACTGCAAGTCATCTTGTGGAAGTGATAATTGAAGCTGTGGGAAAAGACAGAATTACTAAGGGAGAGAAAGTAGAGCTAGGATTATGGAGGCCATGGGACGTGTCAACATGCAGGATAGGAGAAAGAAGGGAAAACCATGACTAAAATAGAGGACAAACAGTCATAGGACCCGGAAATAGAATTAGATAGCAGTGTCCAAGAAGGCAAGGGAAGATTCTAGAAGGACTGTGTGGCTAAAATATCAAATGCTATATTTTTTAATGTACAAAAAAGAAAATAAATATCATGTGCCTTTAAACACACACACACACACACACACACACACAATGTCACCTACATTGATTCTTTAAATACCACTTACTTATAGTCATGCAACTTATCTATAAAACAATATCGAAAATGTATATGAACTTGAAGTTCTCCATTGTGAGGAAAAAAATTAAAACATACGTGGAGTCACCAAAAGATATTATTGAAATTTTATAGGAATCCTAAGCACAGTAATACTTTGTTTTCTCCCACATACATCTGGTAATTTAAAGAGAAAACCAGTATTTTCTTTAAAAATACAATAAAAGTCTTTATAATGCATATCATGTGACCCAGCCTTCAGTCAATCAAAATGTAGTAACGGTGCACATGCAGATATATGCATACATGCTAGTCCCATATTCAGATAATTCTTCTCAGGCAAGTAGAAATCATCTTAGGGAAGAAACCTTCAGCCCAGGCCTCTCAAAATATCTTTTCAACAAAGTGAGTACTTTGCTCCCTTCCCCACCCAAAAGAGCTATGAGCCAATCGGCTTCTAGAGTTTCTGGTTTCTTTGCAATTCGCACGTGCTTACACTTCTATTACCCTAACGACTCACCAAATCCTTCGCCATTTTAACATACATACTACATCCTGGATATTAAAATCATACCAACCAAGTTTAGTAGAATGTACTAAAGGCAGAATTGCAGTACTAATTGTACATCTGATTGTTTTTAATCAAGATCTTCCCCTGTCCTCTAGGCAAACCGAAAATATTCCCAAAAAGAGACTTCCTTTCTCTCTTTCCTACTTAACCATCCTCTCCATCCTTTTTCCTGCCTCATTTTCCTGCCTTCGTTATTCTGTGTAAAACTAAACACAGACATCACGTTTATATTTCTTCCTCACGATAGCAACATTTAGTCCTGGAGGCTGCCTTAGCTAACCTGTTTCACCTGTGGGGGTCTTAGGGAAATCTCAGATTGGCATTTCTCTACCAATCTAAATGGATTCTTTCTCATCTTGCCCCTGGGCCTCTGAGGTATGGAATCCACAGTGTGTTCGAAGCTGTTCAACGATAAGGCAGGAGGAGAGATTAGATGTGTTCTGAACTGTATTCATGTTCTCCCTTTTTAGCTGCCTAGGAGAAGGAAGAAATCTTCAGAAAAATATTTCAGAAAATCTTTTCTGAATTGATATGTAGTGCATTTCTCCTTTTTTATACAAGGTGACAGTGTGTATGAGATGTAAAGATGAGTTTGCTCAGGCAATTACCCCTTGTTGATAGCAGATTATTTCCTCTGGCAAACTCGAAAATAACTTGTTGGTGTATAAGTTACTGCTGTTCTGGGGATGTAGTAATTTACTCTCCTGCCTTTTTTATGAGCACATTTATTTTAATCAGTAGAGTTCAGAATAGCTCTTTTTCATCTAACTCCATCTCTTTTCGAATTATGCACCTTCTAACATATAACGAAGGAAGGTCCTTTTGCACACACAGGAGAAAAGAGGCATGATATATTACTGAAGAAATAGTCTTTGCACAGAAAATCATATCCCATGATCTTTTTTTCTGTGTTAAAAACACAACATTTATTCTCTACAGCTCTAGCCTAAATTATTTTTCCGACCAAAACAATATCTCACCTCGCGGAGCAACTCAACATTATCTTTCATTCTGGGGACTGATAACACAGATAGTTACACATGTAGGAGGAAGGAGAACACGAAAGAATTCAGGTTGGCAAAACTGATACAACTTTTAAAAAATGTTGCAGGTTATATACCTTACTGAATGGCTGTAGGATGAAAGCTAACTGGAGAGTTTACTCCCTCAACTATTTTGCAGATGAAAAAGGAACGAATCAAGAAAAGAAAGAAGACTTCTCTGTAGCATCCAGGAGATTTCATGGGGATGAAACAAATAATTTAACCAAGATCCCTTGCCTCTCCTATTGTATGGCCTCTCCTAAGGGGAACCATCAGCCATCCCCTCGCGGAGCTCTTGCAATTCTAATAGAGATATAGAGAAAGCAAAATTCATTTCCTAACATTAATCCCTGGCTGGCTAAGTCTAGAAGAATCCACACGCTTTACTTATAATAAAGTTCAGTGCATGGTGAAGAGGTGGATCATTTATTTTCTCTGGTACGTATGAAACAATGACGAGGTTAGCAACTCCACCACTCAGGTCTTTCCTAGGGAAGGGCAAAGTTTGGCTGATGGAGCACAGATACCAACAGCTGAGAGCCATGTATTCTTGACAGTATCTGCTGCTGATCACTTATGTTCTGGTTGCTCTACTTTCCCAGTCATAAAACACTGAGAAGTAATTTCCCTCTCATCTTCAGGATTATGAAGAGGACAAAGGAAAACCAAGGCTGTAGAAGCATTTAGCTCTCTTGAAAATACTATAATTTGAAAGTGTTGCTTCCTTGTGGTTCTTCCAAAGAAAGTTTTCATTTAGGTGAATGCAGAGTATCACAAATAGTTTTCTTGTTGGGGAAAAGAAAACCCAAGAATTGCAAGATTGGTTTACAAATAGTTCTGTGACTCTTTTCATACAAAATGTATCTGGGCAAGTCAGTAGCATAAATAAAATCACTCATGCGAATTTATAAAGCTAATTCAACATACATCCACATCAGAGATAACATTTTCACCTAGAAATCACATGCATCTATGTGTTAAATCTATTAATAATTAAACAGAACAGCAGCAAAAGTTTTTACGTTTCTTCTGTTAAATAATTAAGTAGAAATTCTCCTATCTGTCTAACAGTAAATTTGCTTTCCATGCCTAAGGTGATTGCAAGGATTCAGCCCAAATCTATGCTGATGCAGGAAGGCATGGCATATTTTTTTTTATATTTCAAAAGAAGTGACTTTGCAAATCTTTTCTTTTCAACAAACTGTTGTCAAATCTGGAAATATATGTTAAACAGATGCTCAGTTTCCTTTAATGTGAACCCTCTACCAATAGAAGTAGGGAATAATAAGTAAATATATATATATATGTGTGTATATATATATATATACACACATATATATATACCTCAGCAGAGTTATATCTATCAATAACTATGGCTGTGATTAACTTGTCCAATATACTAATATTGAATATTGCACAATCTGAATCATACAGTCTTGTCTAATTTCTGATGAGTATAAACAATTTAAATTTTAATATATTGTAACTGTTGATCCTATTATTTGACTGATATTTAAAAGTAATGAAATTAATGAGAATCATTTTATTTTAATGATACAGTTGTCAAGAACTTTGGCAATAAAAAACACCATACATGTATTAAATAATTAAGAGTAAGTGAATTATTAATATGGAAATTATAGGAAATTAAAATTTCTGGGAGTTTTTATTACGATTCTCTAACCAAATGAAGGTAAAAAAAGTAAAACAGAATCACCAAAAGAAAAAAATAGAACTGCCTCATAAGGAGTCCAGGAAAAAATAAAATGAAACAGATAAAATAACATAAAAAGCCACAAAGACTGATAATTGTATAAAGAAGAAAACTATCACATCTCATTTATTAAAAAATAAAACGTGGGGACCAGTCCCATGGCACAGTAGTTAAGTTCAGCACGCTCCGCCTGGGTTCACAGGTTCAGATGCCAGACACAGACCTACACCACTCATCAGACATGCTGAGGCGGCAAACCACATACAAAGTAGAGGAAGACTGGCACAGATGTTAGCTCAGGGCAAATCTTCCTCACCAAAAAAAAAAAGAAGTAAAATGTGAAGGACACTAAATCATCTCTAAAAATAGCTTCTTTTCCTCTATTCCAGAATCTACTCTCATACCACTGCTCCAAGCAGTTTTGCCAACAGGAAAGTTGGTTTCTCAAGTGATTCAATTCAATCACCTTAATCCCAACCGAACTATATAGAATATAACAATCATCAGTAACTGTTAATTATTGGTCTCAATAAAACTTTAAGTGATATAATTAGCTGGACAACTTTCTCGTGTTTAAGCATATCAGTTTACTTAAGGGAGATATTTATCTCCAAGAACTAAAATAATATAAATTAAAAAGATGCTTCTACATTACCAGCACCAATTTGGAATACTTAACACTGGCTCCATAAGAGTGACAGATTTAAATACCATTGGTTACCTTATTATCTGTTGAAAAGGCAAGTGAATGGAAAGGGGTGGGGGAAGACTCAAATAAGAACTATTACACATCTTGCTTCAAAAGACAACTTTTAGTAGCAGCAGTTAGGCCAGTACGGGCTGGGAGTCTTCTGAAAAAGAGAATGTATGCAACAGAATTGCAGCCAGGAGCCTGGGTGATTGAAAAACTAGCCACTGCTACTGATGTTTTCTCTTCTTCCCTGTGGTTTTGGGGGTGCTGGGACGGAATAGATCAGCTTCAGGAAAAATTCCATCTACTGGAGAAGAGGAAACTCCATCTACTTAGTGATGGAAAAAACCACCTCTGAAACCAGGAGGTTTGGGTTAGAATCCTAGGGCCATCTTTCACCAGCTGGTGACCTTGGATGATTTATAGGATATCCTTCTATTGAAAAGAAAAGAGGGGGGAGGAATAAGAAAGTTTCCCATCTATAAAAAAGGAATAATACCCTCATTTGAAAATTAAATGAATTATTAGCTATAAAATTCTTAGAACAATGTAGGTAGATAGCAATTCCACGTAGATATTGGCTAACACAGCAAAAGCAGAAAATAAGGCAGGAGAAGCAGTGGTGGCAGCAGCAATAATCTTCTACTTCCATAGAACAAGGAATGATTTAGTTGGTGGAGGCTGCCTTTGAAGGAGGCAGCAGAGGATAGTGGAAAGACAGTCAAAAAATCTTGAGTTTTCATCAGTCCTGGTCCTGCCATTACCTTGCTGTGTGGTCTTGGGTAAGTCACTTAACATCTGTGCACCTCATTGTTCTTGTCTAGAAAGGAAGGAATTTCAATTCAATGATTTCCATGTTCTCTTCCAACTCTAAACATCTATTTGCCTGTGATGCCTATGGAAGAATCATCAGGCAGCCATTGCATGCTTTATCCTCATCAGAAATGGCCTCTTTTTTTTGTTCATTTCTACCTCTCAAAGGATTCAGACAAGCAACCAGAAGCCTGTGGAGGGTGGTACATTGCAATGAAATAGAATTAGTCCCTCAAATGGCATGTCATTGAATTCCTACATACTCAGAGCAACATGTGTGTGTTCTGATGCATTTGTACCAACATATTATACGTATTAAAGAGTGTGGGCCTTACCTTGGTCCTCTGATAGAATAAATTGCCACCACATAGAGAATTTTTAAATTGAGACGTTTATTCTGTTTCATTATAATGTGTAAATTGTTACTTTATCCTCCAGCGCCCAGAGGTAAATTGAAGATGTGTACACAAAGTGAAACTATTTCTCTAATAAAATCACTGACATGGTAAGAGGGTTCCCATTTTAGTTATTTATGCTGTTTTCTTTCATTTTTAAAGATGACACTATCCTTTATTACACATTCTGAATGTGTGTATTATACTTGTACAACATATTTTCTTTCCATGACCCATTAAAGTAGCATAATGCTTTCTATATTCATGCATCTCTTAGCACACAACCTATAGTTTTAAATATTTTTGCATTCTTTCTCAGAGGAAAAAAAATGAGTTTTGTAGTGAAGAAAAAAACTTGGCCAATTATGTCATTTTTATCTCAGTTTCAACTTAGCATTATCTTAGGCTTAGTAGTAACAAATGATAAAATGACAAATAAATTCTGACATTTCCTGCATAATCTACATTCTTGGCCATCGAATCTTCATTTTACCAGCCTCTTAAGAGATGTTTTTAAAAAAAGAAAAAAGAAAACCTCACACATGACTGCCAATCTAACCCATTCCATCATGCGTGTCATGCTGCCGAAGCGCACTTGGAATCTAGAAGTACCAAGTGCCACAATCCATCTCCTTGTGACTCACGGCACCAGATGACAAGCAAGCCTCTGTCCTCCAACAGCACCAGAAACAGTGGAGGATCTGGGTGGGTGTTCGTGGCATTGTGAATAGACCTAGTGGGAGGCAGGAGTCCAAAACTCAGGCTTCCGGCGCATACCACCATGCTGACAGATGGCATATTCTTGGCCAGAGTCCAAGGACCTTGGTCACCTAGTGAACTTTCCCTGACTCCATGCTATGTCGATATCCCAGACATCCAGAGACACAGGCCTCGCTTATGAATCATTCTGCTAGAAGCTGCCTCTATGTGTGTTTTCTGAATGAATGTTCGTAAAGGTATTTTGCCTAAACCAAGGAACATTGTTTAGCACTTTGTCACACAATTACCATGGGTTGTATCAACACAAGAACGTGCTTCATAATTTAGTCCTAATGAATTTTTTGGCCCATAAATCAATGAGCCTGTTACAGATTGAATAATAATATTTGCTTCCTGAAAGCATGTATGATATCAACAAGGTCACAGTTTACTGTCATTTTTAATAGGGGGAAAAAACATACTCAAGGGGCATTTAACATATTTTGACAAGGTGACCCACAATTATCCATTAACACTGTATTTGTCTAAGCCCTACTGCATTGATATGCAAGGACCATGTAATAGTTCACTGATGTCCCACTTGGGGGTGGAGAATAAGGCAAGTGGGACCTTTCCAAGGTCTTTTGCAGCCAGAATGCATCTTGCTATTGCTGTATTGATTAAACATTTGGATAGTTAATCAACACAGCTCAACCCTTTTAACCTGCCATATGCAGTATACAAAAAAAAGATAAGAAAAGAAAAGAAATGCCTAGAAGAGTAGCCATGAAGATATATTTTTCTTATTTTCAAATGTAACAGAGAAAGTATAACTTTCCAGATAATAGGGCTATAGTAAAATATTATAGCCTTCGATATTGTCTTGAATTGAAAAATGTCTGGACTTTCCTGGACTATTTTTGCTTGACTTCATTTTTCAACCTTTTAAGTGAGTTAAAATGTCACACTCTTTGCCAGCATCAAGTTCTTCTCAATTATGTAAGTTCAGTCCAGACTTGATTTCCTCTTCACATAGAATATTCCTGAAATTCAAAACAGACCTAACTGAAGTTCCCACTTGGGACTCACTGGTTCTTTTCTACCCCTAGATTTGCCTTTTTTGTCACTTGTACCAATATCCTGATACCTTCTTTCTTGATGTCTAATTTTCCCTTGTGTCATCTTAATGCTTCATTTCCTCTGTTAGGTATATAAATGTATCCATCAGTTTTCTATACATAGACCCCTCAGTTTTGCTTCTCTTTATTCTCCCTGATGAATCTTTTTGCCTTTGACTTATTTTTTTTTTTTTAATAACCGAACAATCAGAATCCTGCTTTAGGAGATCACTATTCCTGCCATTTTCCCCTTCAGCTTCTTACCAACTGGTAAGGAACAAGGTTATATACCACTCACCTCACATTCTGCCATATGGATCTGTTTCTGAACTTCAATTGATAACCCTCAACTCAATATACACAATAATTCAAGTATAATCATGGTTAGTTATACTCTAATTTACTTCATTTGTTTACTTTGTTGGACAATTTCTAACACTTTACTCAAACCAGTTTTTCCCAAAGTTGTTTGATCATAAGAATCGCCAACTTCAATCAGACCTACTTGATCATAGTATCCAAGGATAGGACCTAGGAATGTGTAGGTTAATAAGCACCTCGGGAGATACTCAGAATCAGGAAAGTTTGGACTCACTGATTTAATCCATTCTTCATCCATTTGCTCCATAAGGCCATAGATACCCCAGCTGATTTTTTAAGAATTTAGCTTAGAAGTGCATTTTCAACAAGATTTTTATCTGATTCAGTACAGCTATTAAGCACCTTCGATGTATAGTAATTTACATAAATAATCTTATTCATCTCGCTGCTAAGTTCATTCTATCTGATTTTTATTTGTTATGGTCAAGATGTACATGATCATGTATGTGATTATGTTACATAGATTGTAAGGTCTATTTTGAGAGAAGACTCCCTCACCCTTTCTGGTTTCAACAAAGCAAATTCTCATGTTGTGAGCTTCCATATGGAAAGGGTCACACATCAAGAAGGAGAAGGTAGCCCTCTATCAACAAGCAACAAGAAGCTGAGACCCTCAGTTTGGCAGCCTGAAAAGAACTGAATGTCACCAACAGTCATATGAGCTTGGAAGTGGATCCTTCCCCAGGCAAGTCTCAGATGAAACTGCAGCCCTACCACACCTTGATTGCAACTTTGTGAGACCCTGAAGTAAAGAACTCAACTAAACTTTGCCCAGACTTCTAATTCACAGAAACTGAGATAAAAAATGTTCTGTGTTAATTGCTAAGTTTGTAGTGATATAATTGTACAGCAACAGACAAGTAATACATAGTACTTCTACTTTGTAGCCGTATTTTGATTCCCATGCCCTTTGAAATTTGGGGATTCTGATTTAATTACATAACTATCCAAGTTCGACTATTCCAATTTACTATCATCTGTGCATTTATGGTACATTCCAATGCATACCACATGATGTAGGTATTGTAACCTATGATAAAAAATAACATCCGTATGTATTTCTCACCTGTACTTACTCCTAAAAGAAACAACCTCATCATTCATAAGCTGGAACAATAAAAATGAGTTTGTTTTCAAAGGTTTGAGTTAAGCAAAATAAAGCAGACTCTCTGTTTATCAAATCAAGGAAAATAGGCTATATTTTGTATACTAAAAATGACTTTGTAGATCTAGACAATTAGACTATGTTACTTTTAGGGTGATTTTCCAATAATTCTTTCAAGTTCATTAGCAGCCTGTATGTGCATCCTTAATCCATTATGACCAATGGAGGTCCATTTGTAACAGTACTGCTTCCAGCAGTAACCCAGCCATAAAGCAAAACTAGTGATACAACCAGGAAAAAAAGACTGTCATCATCTGTGTGTTCCTTTAATCTGTCACAGCCAAGGAGTGGGGTGAAAGTAGTGGGGAGAGAGAACATAAAATGCATGCAATGCAGCCAACTCACGATCACAATGGACGGGTTCCTCAGTTTGCTAAAAACAGAGATCCCAGGCTGTGGTGATTATCTCCCTAATGGTTTAGAATAAGATGAGAATCTTTCTCAAAACTAGGTCACTATTAACTGGAAAATATTATTCCAGTCTTAAAAAAAAGACTAGAAAATTAGTGGTAGGCATTAATTTCTTGTTATTTATGAAAGCACTTTGGGAACAGAGTCCATTGAGTCTTATTTCCTTTTTATGGAAACAGACACCATTATTCAATTTTGTCCTATCTTTTTATTAATAGGTGTAAAACACCCCCAGGGAGTTCCAAAGCTTCCACAGAAACCAGGAGCAATCTAATAATTCTACACGTCCGTGCTCTCACTCAGCCTAGGAGACCTCCAAACCACAGGGAGCCCTAGCAAGACCCTGTTGGGCTGGTTTCATCTTCTGAAGGGACAAAATGACAATAATACTCCCTCAGCTCAAGAACTTGCCACCAGTGTCTCACATTCTTTCTTTTAGAGGTTCCTTATTTTGTGTTAAGAATGCCTGTTTAAGGTGCCTCCTTTGAGAAGCACATTTCTGTAGGATGATAATAACGCCTCAAAGTGAACTTCTTAGTGGAAGTAACTTCTTAGACTCCTATCTTCTAGGTTGAAAGCGTGGGTCAACAGAAGACAGTGGCTTATTGGATGAATAAAAGAAAAACTAAACTATACCCAAAAAAAAAGGAAAAGCCACAAAAATTGCAGGAGAAAAATCATAGAGAATTTGCCTGACTTCACTCTGGACTAGCTAAAGAGATAACAAAAGATGTTATTAATATTCTACCCCAGAGACTCTTTGCTGAAGTCAATCCTTCAAAGAAACTGGATTCTTTTTGCAGGGTTGGTACAGACAACAACTCTGATGCTGATACTAAAGTCTATTGAGGTCATGATATATTCTAATAAATGACTAAAACTTGTGAGTAAAAACTCAGATAACATATAAAAATTAAAATAGAATAATTCCTACTTAGCTATGTTACTGGTTGAAAAGGCGTGGATCTCAGATTTTGCCCCAGATAAACTGACTGACCGTATCTACTACATAATGAATCCTCCCTGGTGACGAATTGGGGCAAGATAAGCAGGCAGCCAACAATCTAGAACATTGGTCATAAGAAGATAATTTTATTGAACTACCAAAGTTCATTCAAGAAGATAAGAAGCTGAACCTTTCTCTCAAAAGTTTACTATCTGAAATTTTAAGGATATCAGTCAACTTTCTCCATTTGAAGCAGAAAGAGTAAAAACAAGTAAGCAAATAGATGGCAGGAGAAGAGAAGAGATTGAAAAAGGATGAGAGAGTAGAATGGAAATAATTTAGGAGAAACTGAAATTTTAAGGTACTTTTTTTGGGGGGGAAAGTTTCACCCTGAGCTAACATCTGTTGCCAATCTTCCTCTCTCCTTTTTTTTTCCCTCCCCAAAGCCCCTGTACATAGGCGTATCTTCTAGTTGCAAGTCCTTCTAGTTCTTCTATGTGAGCCGCAGCTTGACTACTGACTGACAAGTGGTGTGGTTCCATGCCCAGGAATCGAACCCGGGCTGCCAAAGCAGAGCGCTCTGAACTTTAACCACTAAGCCATCAGGGCTGGCTCATTAAAGTACTTTTAAATGTTAAGATTTTATAGAGAGGGCTGGCCCAGTGGCATAGTGGTTAAGTTTGCCTGCTCCACTTTGGCGGCCTGGGGTTTGCCAGTTTGGATCCTAGGCATGGACCTACACACCACTCATCAAGACGTGCAGTGGCAGCATTCCACACAGACAAACTAGAAAGACTTACAACTAGGATATACAGCTATGTACTGGGGTTTCGAGGAGAAAGAAGATAGAAGAGGAAGACTGGCAACGGATATTAGTTCTGGGCCAATCTTCCAACAACAACAACAATAAAAAAAAGATTTTTATAGGCTAGTTATTGCATAGATTGCATTGAATTGTTGATGATATCAAAGAAGTTATGCACTGACTTGACATCTGAATCAAAGAAGCTATAATCTTACTGGTGTGATATGACACTATTATTAACTTTGCTGTTAAAATATGTTAACACAAGTGCATTATGCCACATGATACAACCAGGAAGGAACAAGCCTTGATGAGACGCCATTTTAAATGGATGCTTCATCCTGGCCTGCAACTCCAGACCCCAGAATTTAGATCTAAGTTATCACTGGAGTCCACCTGATCTATAAGAATAGTGAAATGTGAAAGGCTATTTATCATGAGATTAACTTTTAAATGATTTTAAAAATAGGTTAGTTAAGGAAGACCGATAAAATATGATGAAATGAACACTCTGTACTTGGCTGAAGGGCTTACTTAAGCTTAGCTATGTAGGTGAGAAAAACACAAACAATATAGATTACTGTATTGGTATTAATTAAGGAAATAAAACTCTTAGCCACATATAATTAAGGAATGCATCTCCATGGTAGTTTTGCCCAAAGAATTTTTCATTTCATAATCTTGTTCCGTTTCACTCACTGATGATTTTAAATATGCCCACATACATGATGTGAGTGGTTCTACATCTCATGTTGTTCCATGTTGTCTTGTGTTGGAATATTGCCAGTCTCTAGTCTCTCTCTTCAGGGACAAGCCAAACTAGGGTGCAAGCGGGGCAGGCTAATGCCAATGTTTTAAGAGCTGAGTAAAATGAGAGGAAATGCGTAAGGTGAAAATCGGGAAAAGCAAAGTCCACTATTAGACCCAGGTGAGAACAGGGCAGCAAATATGGAAACAAACCTAAGGTGTCAGAAGTCAAGAGGAAGAGAGCGAGAAGCATCCAGCGAGGATAGGAGCATTGTAAGTAGTACAGAAAGGTTGCCACCACTTATTTGCTGTCACCGGCCCCTGGCCACGTGGTGTGAGACATGGAATAGCTCAGTGGTTTGTAAACCCGGCTGTGTGTTAGAACCATTTGAGGAGCTTTTAAAATCCCCATTCTCAGGCATCACTAGAGAGCCCTTATGTCAGAATCTCTGGAATTTGGTACACAGGCAAACAGTGTTTTAAAAAGTAGCTGAGGCGGTTCCAGTGTGTAGCCAATGTTGAAAACCACTGGTATAAAAGTCATATACAAAGTAGATTATTTTCTTTTATTGGGAATTAGAAAGCAATAAAGAAAATCTCAAGTCTTTCTGCGATTGTTTTAAGTTCACACTTTAAACAGACTTCACCATCTGGGTTTTTATGGCTCTTCTGCTACTGCTCTTAATCTGCTACTTGAAACTTGGAGATGTTTACTCATCTCAAATGCACACTCTTCAATGCATGCCTGTTGTCTGTAATCTAGGCACAAGTTCTCACTTTTTCTCCTCTTTACACACTTTTCTGTAGCATCAGGAAGAATGATATATGCAAACTGATGTTTTGGAAAAAGAGAACATCTGAGTTGAATATTACTCCCCAAAAATATCTCAGAATGAGCCTCAATCATAACCCTAATGTTAGTTTCTACATTGACCAATCAAACATGCTCCCTGACAGTAGCCAACCAGTATTAGATAGTCGAATCATTTGAACAACTGTAGGTGAGTGTTCAATAATAAAGTCACATGTAAACAAATGCACCGTAAGTGGCGCAAATTATATGCATACGTCCTGAATAAAACAAAACTGGAAGGATGATCAGAAGGAAAGCAATTGGGAAAGGAGAATCATGACCTACACCTGAAGTAAACAATAAATCTGAGTCATTCCAACAAAGCCAGAGTTATGGGCAATGAACTGTAAATAGGCCACCCTTTGGTCTCAATTCCCCACACTCAGAAACCCTAAGGCACTCACTTTCCTCTCACAGCTCCTTAGTTTTTGCCTTTATTGGACAGTCTCCAATCTGTTTATATTGTTATTAAATTAAATCATAGAGCATAAAACTGCTTCATAATCCTGTGAATTACTTCATTTACATATTCTGGTATCATATGTGATTCTTTCCCACAGAACTCGTGTTTACCATGTAATTTGTATTTAGTTCATTTCGTATTTGTCTGCCCGTGTCCATTTTTCTCTCATTTTGCCGATTGCTCAAACCTCATTTGTTAGGCTACCCAATGGATGTAAACCCCATCATTAATGGCTCCTCTCCTGACTGTTCAAGGTCATCTTGAATTATAAGTAGATCTTCCAAGGTTCTTGTTACCTCTCCCAACTTAGAGTCTTCCATGAAACTTTATGAGCGTGTTCCATATTTTATCATCCAAGTCACTGATAAAATGTTAAATATTACCACCCCAGACAGACCCTGCAGAACATCATTTGATGTGTCCTTTTAGGTTGCCTCTGAAACATTAATAACTTCTCATTGAATATGATCCTTGAACCAGTCTGTACCCAACTAAGAGCCGGAGCTGTATTTCCCTAGATTGATAGCACTATTTTAAATCTATATGCTACAACCCTGAGGAAGGAATTTTGTACTCTTCTATTCTCTCTCACAGAGATAGAAAAGATTTTTTAATTTTAGCAGCTTAAAATTGACTGGTCAACATATGCCAAACAATAACCCAGGATAATTTAGCACTGTTCATAAATGTGATATTTTCAAAAAGCCATAAAAAAGAACTCCCCATTAATAACTCTGACTGTAAAGGTTCATCACCGGCTACTATTCTCACCTCTTTGAACTTAGTGACAACTCAAGTCAATGCCTTCGTTTTTTCCTTTGTTGCAGCTGCTATTGGGGTGGAAAAGACTGTTGTTGGAAAGGACTGCTGTCCAGGCTCCAAGAAGTCCAGACAAGGTCTCCAGAGACTCTCTATTTTTCCTCCAGATCCTTTTACTGACATTAATGATGAAGCAGCTTTGTCTGTGTCTCTGCCTTGGTTAGCAATGCCTTAGTGACAGGGCAGCTCCAGATGCATTAGATCAGCAGCTGATGCCATCATGTGAATGTCTAACACTTACTTTAGGTAGGTGACACTTCTTAATATTCAATCCTGTCTTCACAATGTCGACTTGTCCCACCACACACGGGTGTTCTTTTTATCATTATTATTGAGATTGTTAATATTTTTGCTTGTGATTTCTCTAAAGGGTGTATTTTTTAAAAATACATAATTATTTATAACCTTTAATGCCAGGAGGGCAGTATAGTACGCCTGGAAGAATATGCATCACAGAATTATTGTTTAGAAATGGTAATTAATTTTACAGTCAACAGTAGTGTGACACACTGTCTCTGACTAGACGTCCACCGTGGCTTCCTGCCAGTCCTCTGTAAGCATATTAATTGACGTCCAGCACTAAGCAGCCTCTTTGCTGTGTTTTTGAATGAAACAACATGCTTCAAATTAAACAAATACATTCTAAACTCACATACTCAATATCAGGTTCCGTATCTTGATGTCACAAAAGCACCATTGGTTTATATCTTTATTTTTTCTCTTTTTTCCCCAGCTTTGTTGAGGTATGATTGAAAAATAAAAATTGTATATATTTAATGTGTACAGTGTGGTGTTTTGTTATTTTTCCTCTTTTTCTGTTTCCTTTCTTCCCCTCCCTTATATTCCTGACTCTCCAAGCATCCCTATTATTTACCCTCTTAATTTGAGCTCACTGCTTTTCTTCTAGCTTCTTACAATCTCTGGCTGTGGGGAATCTTCTGCAACAAATACTCTGTGTCTCGAGCAGTCCTGAACAATTTACTCCTAGATCACTGCTCTTTGTCTTTCCAAGGTTTCCTAAGTGATAATACTCGACAATTTTAGTAGTATCGTGGATGATGCACTCATTAACATGCCAAGGATGCCAGATCAGGTGGAATGGACAGCATAAAAACAAAAAAACAAAAAGATTAAAATTCAAAACGACCTTCACAGGTTGGAGAAGTGGGCACATAATGGGTTTTAGTTTCACGGAAGAAAATACACAATCACTCATGCTGAGAGGAGAACAGTTCACAAATAAACGATGGCAAGTAATGGTTAGCTACAATGGGTGTGGAGTGGGGAAAATGGGGGCTGGCGTCTATGTAACATCCAATTGCCACAATGAAAAATTAGTTATGAAGAACCCAAGAGACCAGGATGCAGAAATTGAAACATCAGATGGCCACGTGAAAAAATATAATCTCTAATTTATTACATCTCTGTTAGTTTGTTTTTCTAATATATAAAATCCACAGCTTATATGATAAGATCCCTGGAAAAAATAGATAGAAAAAAACGGCATTTAAAATGTAAGTTCATAGGTACAGGTATGTATACTTTCCACGTTCGCACAAAACTCAGGTGATGGAGTTCTTAATATATTCATTTCCTGTTTTAAAGCAAGCACAGTAGTCCATGTAATCTACATGGCTTTTGGGGTGGGGAAATTTTTATGAATTAAATTATTACTATATTATCTGAATACATTATTCACATGATAAATACACTTTTAGATCTGGCTGTGAGTACATTTTTTTTCCTTTGACAGCAGTGGAAGACTTTCTTCATTTAAAATCTTACAGGAACTCTCTGAATGCAATAAAAGAAAAGATGGTAGGGGGTCTGGAGTGCAGCCAGCACAGTCCTCCTTCCCCCATGAGGGAAAAACTGATCCAAACTGAGCTCAGGAATAAAGATAGGCTTCCTGAGTTGGTGCCAATGACATTATTTGAACCCAAGTCTCTGATCCACTAGTTCAGGGCTCTTTCCACTGAACTACTCTGCCTCCTAAAGAACAGGTCCTATTTTGAGGCATCCTTGTTTATCACAGATTTGGTTTACCCTCTTTTTTAAATTTCTTTTCTCATGTTCTCTCACTGATTTCCCAAAAGCCATTTGTTATGTAACAGATGCATATGTGTTCCTGTTTATAAATATTCTACCGTAAGTGAATAAAATTTGGGGAAATAAGGGGGGGAGAGTGACTATGACTCTCAAGCCAGAAGTGTTGGGAGTGTGCTCTGTGTTTTGGGGGCAAAGGTCGCAAAGGAGGACCCAGCTGGGATGCAGAATCTGGTCTCATGTCCTCAGATTCCATCCCACCTGTTTTCCCCTGCGTTTTCAGTCTACCCAAAATTAGGATGGTTGGTGTTAGGGAGGATCACCTGGGGAAAATCAGTAGGTACCAAGTATAACTCTGTGATGATATTACAGTAAGTGAGATGCTTAAAATCAAATTCATTACCAGGGAATTAAATCCAGGGAACATGACTTCATTAAAAAGTATGACTTTATAAATAACTACACATAAACAGACTGCTTTGCCTTAGAGACTAATATATTTCAAAATTATTATCTACTTAAAATATTTTACCTAAAAGAATTCACAATTAGCTTTCAATATTTAAACAGTACATTAGAAATGGAATGTTTATAAATATCAGAAATAAAAGCCACTTCATTACAGTATGAACATATGCTAACACACCACATACTGGCTTTTGAATTTAATACTGATATGGTTTACTATATCTACTTCTTTTTTTTTTTTTGTAATTGACAAAAGGGTTTAGATAATAGCTAATATAAATATATGAAATGTCAAATTTAGAAGATGGTGTTTAAACATTTGTCTTTTGGAGAGTATTGTTAAACTTAACTTTTATTAACTCAGGGAATCAAAGAGAAATATGGCGATGCTAGTGAACCTTTGAAAATCTTTTATTTTATCACTTTTAATGCATGTTTAATATTTAACATTCATCTTATTACAGACAGGAATTGTGAAATGCTTGTGCTATCTCTAAACAGTTTTAAAGTTCAATGCACAGTCACAATTCAGAGGGGAGATTTCACACATTTATGGAAAATAAGCCATTTTTGCAGTAAAGTTGCAAAGTGTGAAAGAATTCTTCTTTTATCTGCCTTACTTATCATGTTTATGAGTTATTTTGCCTGGAAGTAAATTGACAAGTTGTCAATGAACAATAGACAGTGCCCCAGCTAGGCTTTTCACAGGTTCAGATGCCTTTGGGCAAAAGGGCTAAATCTGTAGTTGCAATCTAGCATATGGAGCCCTGAAAAAAGTGGCAACAGGGTGAGAGACATTCCCTGCAAAATGCATGCGGGGGCTGCTCTCTAACCAATCTGCTTGGACCACTGTACATTATGAATTCATGTTCCATCGCCTTGCTGTCCAGGAATAGGGAGGCTTGACTCCATGTAAACAACTCATTTTTGTCTTATCCCCGGTGAACTTTGGTCCATTTTGTCCCTTCAAACCATTTTTATTCCTCCAAATAATTATTAGTAAATATTCATCTTTGAAAATAAAAAGCCACTTCCTCATTTTAGGTGACTCTTTGTTGGAAACTTCCCACGCAGTCTCAAAGAAAGGAAAACAATCTGAGTCCCTTTTCTCTGTGGTTCAGAGTGGACCTTGACTTCCTTCTCCGGCCACTACACATCAGAATTTCCTTGTTATAATATTTCATGCCTTTTTCTCCCACCTCAATTGTCCAGAATGCTATTTTGAGCCTACTTCATGATAACTCATACAGCTGAATAAATTATGGGAGAGCTAAGTGGTCTTTCAATAGATGGCACTCTTTGTTCTCAATCAGCACAAATATCGTTTTGCCACTTCACTCACAGGCCCCTTGTTCTCTGAAGCTCTACCCTCCAGGTATACCACTCTCTGGATATAGGTAGGGGTGTGGTTTGGGGTGAAAGCTAGGGCTAGGATCTCTACCCTCAAGGAACCAGGAGGACCACAAAAGACACAGCTGCATCAGTAAGAGTTTATTAGAAGAAAAGCTGAGGTTTGAATACAAGGAAGGCCAAGTCCAGGGCCAGTGGGGCATGGTGATTGGAGTCACAGAGCCGAGAGCTTGAATGTAGAGACAGGATCAGAGAAAGTCCATGTCAGGAAGAAGCAGTGTGGTAGATGACTGGTAATTTATTGTAATACCTAAAGGTGATTACCACTAACCTTTATGGGCCAGCCAGCTCATGATGTAGGGGGGGATCAGGCTGGAGGCCAGAGACAAAGCAGAAATTTATTTCTGTTCTCTAGTGGCCTCTGGTTTACCACCCCACCCCTTCTCTGCCCTATCTCCACTTTCATTGACAACTCTGGCACCTGGTTTGCAATCTTTTCCTTATCTCCAGCCATCCTCTTGAGTCACTTCCACACCAATCAGATGATCCTTTCAGTACTTGTAATTCTTTCCCTGTGAAATCTTCTACTCCAGGCTCCATCTCCATTTAACTTCAACAGTCCAATGTCTTGGCGACACCCTGGACCTTGCCCCCACTTCTGATGGTATCTCCAAAGTTAGAATTTACCTCTCCTGCTATTGTATTAAAATGCACTCTTCAAGGGGCTGGCCCTGTGGCCGAGTGGTTAAGTTCGTGCACTCCGCTGCAGGCAGCCCAGTGTTTCGTTGGTTCAAATCCTGGGCGCGGACATGGCACTGCTCATCAAACCACGCCGAAGCGGCATCCCACATGCCACAACTAGAAGGACCCACAACGAAGAATATACAACTACGTACTGGGGGGCTTTGGGGAGAAAAAGGAAAAAAATAAAATCTTAAAAAAAAAATGCACTCTTCAAACTCTGGAAGTTCACCACACTTCAGTCCCTGTCTATTTTATTTCCCAACTCCACCTTCCTCCCTGGATCTCACTGTTAATAATTTTAATGAAAATATTACCCAAACCTCCAATTCACTTGCTGTCTACATGTGAAGTATGGTGGAAAAGAACACCTTCCTGGAATCAAAGAGCCAGGAGCTCAAATACTGGCTTTTTGCCACTTTGGAAAAGCTGCTGTGCCTCACTTTGTTTACCTGTAAACTGGACCCAACTTTTAACAAATACTCTGTTTATTGAGAAACTGCTATCTCCAGGAGCTGCTGATTTAATAAGATAGATAAACTCTCTTCAGATCGGTCTCTTTTTCTCCCTCTCCTTCTTTTACCTTTTGCTGTATCCACCCTGCAAATATCTAATCAGAGATTAACACTTCTAGCCATTTTTGTCTGCTCCTGCTCCTAGGCTGCTGAAGGCACCTGGGAAAAATCTCACGGCTGTGCTGCTACTCTTGCAAGTTTAGGAATTCCTATAAATTCTTCAGCACTACCCACAATGATAGAATCTTTACTTCCCTCCCCTTCCTAGTCCTCACTCTAGCTGATCCAACCCTTTCCCATTCTCTTCACGCCTCCTCCTGCCAACTGTCTCTAAGAAGATGGTTATGCCTCTTCCTTTTCAGAGAAAATAGAGGCCATTGAGCTTCAAGTACCTCAACGTCTAGCCCCTTCCCCTCTCAGTACGTATCTATCATTATCCACACTTACTCTTCCACTTTGTTTGGCAGTGGTGCCCTACTCCTTTCCGAGGCTAACTCCTCCATCTATGTTCTTCATACCATTCTCTTTCTATGCAGAGTTGCTGTGTAGAACTCATAAATAGTTTAAGATGCCCTCATTGCTATGTGGGACCAATTTTAATGCACCAAGTAGGAAAAGTCTTATCTCTTCTCCTCTGTAACTTAAACTTTACTCAGTCATTGCTTTCAACGTTTACCTTTTGCCAGTTTTTGCAACTGTTTATAGGAATGAAGCGATTTATATTTTATTTCTTCCCCTTATCTTCTCTCTGGAGGTTGGTGCTGAAATGTGGGGAAATGGCCGGGAGGGAAGAAGCTGCCAAGCAAGGGGGAGAGGAGTTTTCCAAGCAAAACTTATAAAATGAAATATGTAGGCTAGATGAGCAAAAGTTAAATGTTAACCTCTTTGAAAACAGATATACTCTAGGATGATGTCAAAATTAATTAAGACACAGACAAGTAGGATTATAAAACCATGCTCCTAATTGTTTGAATCCCATTTGCCCATTAAAATAGTGTTATCCAAGGTGGATCGATTACCAAAGTACTGCATAGCTTATTCAATCTTTGCATCTAAAACACGAAAATGAAGACCACAATTTTATCTAGGCCCTTAAAAAAGCATCCCAAATCCCATCTGAGGTTCCAGAAACCCACATGCAGGGAGTCGTTCCTTCAAAGGGTTGAGCAGGATGTTGTTTAGGTCCATCTAAGCGAAAGTGGCTTCCAGATGTGTCCGTGGGGAAAAGATGATTGCCCAGATGTCTGTGGTTCTATTGACATTATATTGGCATGCTTACTACCTACTTTTATGCTTGTCTTCTTTTTCCTTTAGCTTTTTTGTCCAAATGATTTATTTCTGTTTTATTTGCCTTTGTTTTTTTCTCCACTCCTCTTTCCTTCTTATTTCAACCCCACTTTCTGGTTTACCTCCATCCACACCAAGAAGGAGAGAGTGAAGTGGGATAGGTGGCTGACTCTCTCATTTCACAAATGAAGAAATTGAGACCCAAAAGGTTAAGTGACTTGCCCAATGTCTCAATAGTTGGAAGCAGAACCCCAAAGCTAAATTGCAAGTCTCTGGAAACTACCCTAGGATTCTTTCCATTACACCCATAATCTCTGCCATCTCCATCCTTCACAGCGCAACATGGCTTTCAGACATTTCTGGCTTAAAGAGAATAAAAGCAGCAAGGGGCTAGTGACAGGATATGTCTCTCAGACGTGTTTGATGAGCTCAATGGGCTCCTGATTTGCCCACTTTTTCTTGTTGTGAAAGGATGCCACAAACCAAACTGAGCCGCTGTGCTGTGCTCCTGCTCGAGTATAATCTCCCCTTTAATAGCACCTCTACCCCCTCCCCTCACTGCTGTACACATGCACATACACGCCCTGCTCAGCACCCAAATGAAAAGCCTAAATTGCCCTGCCCCTTCCACTCCTAGTCCCCTTTTCCTGCTCTTCTTATTCTCCACAACATTAATCACCTTACAATATCCTACATGAATTAGATATTTATTACGCATATTATGCATTGTCCTTCTCTTTGAGAATATCAGCTCCACAAAGGCTGATATCGTTTTCTCTTTTACTTATCAGTATATGCAAGCATCTAGAACAGTGCCTGGTGCATTGCAGATGCTCAGTATTTGTTAAATGGCTATATTGAATGAATGAGCCAGAATGACTAGAACACATAACATTTCTTCTTTAAGATTTCTAGAGACCCAAGGGTGTGATCACAACCAAAACAAATGTAATAGGCAAAATGACTACATTGTCCAAATTGTCTGCTCTGTTTCTGTAGTGTGTGTGTGTGTGTGAGAGAGAGAGATGAGTGAGAGAGAGGCTGGGGAGAGGGAGAGAGAAATGAAGGGAGGTGTTAATAAACTATTTATAAGGGGCCAGCCCGGTGGCACAGCAGTTAAGGGCGCATGTTCCACTTCAGTGGCCTAGGGTTCACCAGTTCGGATCCCGGGTACGGGCATAGCACCACTTGTCAAGCCATGCTGTGGCAGGCATCCCACATATAAAGTAGAGGAAGATGGGCATGGATGTTACCTCGGGGTCAGCCTTCCTCAGTAAAAAGAGGAGGATTAGCAGCACATGCTGGCTCAGGGCTAATCTTCCTCAACAAAAAACCAAGCAAACAAAATAAACCATTTAACAAAAATGGGGCAATTTATAAATGATGTATTTTTAAATTTTCAATCACAAAAGATAAGTTTTTAGGTGCAAAAATTTTTAGTCCTCCCTGTTGGGATTTCTGGTAGCAATTAATCAAATCTCTGTCTTCAGAAACAATTGAGATTTCAAAGGTTGGAATTAAAAGATCGTATTTGTTTTATTTTTATTGCTGGTAAAAAATATGTTGGAAAACATAGTCTGGAACTAACTATAAACAGGCTTCCTATTTGTAAGCGCCTGTGTCAAAATTTCCCATGTAGTCACGGGAAGAGCAGCTGGACAACTGCTGACCTCCTTCTGTGGAGTGGGTTCACTCTACTGGACTCTCTAACGCAAGAGGGAAGAAGCTGTGTTGCTGGCAGGAAGGAGATCTGAGAGGAAACCAAGAGCCGTACATGCACACGCTCAGTGATCTTTTCCTCCAGCTCTGTGGGAGAGGGTGACTGCAAGCTTTCTGCCAAATACCTCTAAGAGGGCAAAAGTTCCCATTTAATGGACCATAAATTCCTGAGGTTCCCTATGACATTTCACCGGGTCACAACTTTAAAAAAAAAATGTTCTACAGTCATAAGGTGCCAAGATCATTTCAACAGTTGACCTCAGACCATGTCTATGCCGACCTCTTGATCTTCCCTCTTCAAAGGAGGAAACTGGAGCCAGAAAGCATCTCTTTACAGATGTCGAAACAACCCACTCAGGCCCACTCAAGGGCCATCCAGTCAACCATGTGTCTGGAGAAAGCATAGATAACACTCCCTTCCATAAATTACAGAAAATAAATATAAGTAAAATACAGTCATGACATCACATCTAAGAGAAAAACAAATTTCCCAAGTAACAGGTGCAGAATTGTAAACGTTAAAGCAAAGCTAAGGGATGAAACCAGATGTCTCTTTAAAAAGTAGTTTGCAATCATCCTGATTGTCTTTTTTTCCTTCCAGAACAGCTCTTTAAAAATCAACAAAATTTCTTGACCATAGCGTCTTGGTCACTTTTGTGAGAAAGTATGTGGTTCATTTGAGTCCAAGAATTTTGACACCTACAGTGCTCCTTGAAGCCTGTTGAATATCAAGCTCAATTCAAAGACCCAAGATTTCTGTATTAATTCATTCATGGTTCCAACTTGTGGATAACATTATTCTTTAGTATGAAGCCACAGGAAATCCCCTAGAATTCTGGGGCTCAAGACAGATTCAGCATCACAAGTTGAGATGTCTGTGGTTTAAACAAAAATGGTGACGTAGTCATTTCAAAAACATCAACTACTATTTAATGTTCTAAAAAATATATTTATAGAGATATGGTGGGCTGAATAATGGTCCCCAAAGATGTCTATGTCCTATCCCCAGAACCTATAAATATGTCACCTTGCATGATAAAAGGAACTTTGCAGATATGATTAAGCATAGTATTTTGAGATGGGGAGATTATCCTGGGTTATTTGAGTGGGCTCAGTGACAAGTGTTCTTAAAAGGGAATATATGGAAGCCAGAGAGAGGAGAAAGTGATGTGACTGCGAAGTCAGAGATTGGAGTGATGCTGCCATGAGCCAAGGAATGCCAGCAGCCAATAGAAGGCAAAGAACGAATTCTCCCCTGGAGCCTCCAGAAGGAATCAGCTCTACCAACACCTTCATTTTAGACTTCTGACCTCCAGTTGTAAGAGAGTAAATTTGTGTTGTTTTAAACCGCTGAGTTCGTGGTGCTTGTTAGAGCAGCAATAGGAAACTAATACAACAAGAAAGTAAAATTCACTTGAAAGTTTTCTTCTGGGAAGCAATGAATCATTTCAGCAAAGGATCTCTTTTGAGCAAGGAGAAACCTGATATAATTCAGTAGTTTCAAGCTCTGAAGCTCTTGACTTGTTCTATATAAGAGCACTTTGGATGGTTGAAAGAAGGAATGCACAAATGAAGATACCTCTGGAATTTCCCAGCCTCAATCTACCAGTTAGAACACAGGCACAGCTGAGTGTCTCCATCCCTTCTCAGCCATCCATTTTTGTAGAGAAAACGCTCCAAAATATCCACTTTAAAGCCTGTATCATTGGTATGGTCTGTATTTAGAGACTCATATCTGATCTTAATTTAAAGACACCTTGCTTGATTAGATCTCAAGCTCATACTTTTCTTTTCTAGGAGAAAGGAATATATGAATAATCCTGATGTGTGTTAGAACAATTGCCATAAATTGTTTTTCCCTGTCATTCAATTGAATTACTCGAACCTTACGAATGCTCTGTACTGCATGTGTCAACCAAACTCTTCACACATAAGGAAAGGTATTTACTCTGTGATGAAGTAGTGCTAAGCATCTACAACGTGCTTCACAGGCCTTGCTAACTTGAGGAATGAAGACAAGAGCTATTGAAAATCTTCTTTTGAGAAAATAAGAGGATATATTCAACCATAATGGTTTCATTGCAATTGAAGTTGATTTCGATTTTGCATACACAAACAAGTGTTCTTAACATTGAAGTGTCCTGGACCTAGAGATTGGGCATTCTTATGATCATGTAGATAATTAAGAATTCCTCATACCGCAGTGACTCAAATTCTTTTTATAGCGATCCTTTCTGTGGTGAATTTGTATATGTCAAGCACACGAACATTAATGTTATCGTAGCCCCCTTTCTTCCAGACTAAACAGGGATTGGAACAATTGAACTCATTTGATGCTTTTCTGTCATATGCATTCCCTGTGCTTTGCTGACGTCTTTTTCAAGAGTTCCTTGTCTCTGCGTCTATATTGCTAGAAGCAGCTTCTCTAATTTCTGTTGTATGTATTATACCATCTTACTACCTGTGGCTTTTGTTGGGGCTTCTATAAATTTCTGATTTGGTTCAGTTAAGAAGTATTATTGGAGAACTTCATCAAGAGCTCCAGACAATAGACCATTCTACACATTGTCTAAGAAATTGGGAGGGCAGGAAGGAGAGAGATCAGATAGCTCTGCAACAGGAGCAGCCAGGTCCACATCTGACACACGCACATCTCTGAACAGTGAACATAACTATATAATAACTTCATCCCATTTTATAGTCCAAGTTAAGACATAGTGAGAGCCAGTAGCAGGAGTTATGTTTGAACTCTACAGGCTGTCAGGATCTCAGTGGGATTTTTAAGAGATTTTGATGAAAACTCTTTAGTTGTATGTGTGTCAGAAAACACATGGATTGACATCAATCTCCTTGGTCACGTGTCCATTCAGTAAATTTACCAGTAATACATGTCTTACTCTTATTTTAAGTGGGATTCCCTTTTGATCATCAGCAGATATGAGTAAGAGCAAAATAGTAAAAAGAAGAACATGAATTCAACAGTTATTTACTACATAAAATTAATTATGGATTTAGAAGGGCCTTGGAATACAGGAATTAAAAATGTTCTGTGGGATCAAGTAGATCCTGATTTTACTCATAGGTTGCCAGATTAGTAAGTATACTAATTGTGTGACTTTAGGAAAGACACAAACTCCCTGAACCTTGTTTTCCTCCTCTGTAAAATGGAGATAAAAAATATAATTTATAGGATTATAAAGATCATATAAGATTATAAAGATTAAATTAAATAATACATGTAAAGAGCTTAGCATGCCTTTCACATAGAGAGCACTCAAAAAGATCACAACTACTACAATTTGCAATATTATTAATAATTGCATTTTAAAAGATTATTAAATTTACTGGATTGGCTTCTAACCAAATTAGAAATGCTATTTATGTCACTTAATGAAAAGTCCAGGGAGAAGGAGACCAGGCCCAAGGTAGCAGCTGCAATGTTCTCAGTGTCCCAAGCTCCTCTTTCTTGTCAGGCACCCTTAGGATTACAACTCTTGTCCTCATTATTGCAAGATGGCTCCTGCTCCCCCCACCCCTCCCCCATCCCCTCCTCCAATATCGTGCCAACATTTCAGGCAATAAAAACAAAAAGGCCCATGACAGTTAAATCCACATCCTTATTAAAGAGTTTTCCAAAAAGCTCCACCCAATGACTTCTGCTTATATCTCATTGTCCAGAACTATGTCACATGACCAGTTGTAGCTTCAAAGAAGCCCGGGAAATACAGCTTCAGAGAAGGCTGGGAAAAGTTTAAAGAACTTCTAATTGAGCACTTTGCCACTGCCAACGAAATCAGGATTCTATTAGTAATAAAAGAGAAGCAAATGAGTATTGGATAGGTAATCAATAGTCATTGCTGTATTATTTTGATGACTTTGTGTCTGATAACCAGAGGACTCCAGATGCAACAAAACTAACAGCACCAAAGGCCTTTCACACAGTTCACACTCACTTCGTCGACTTTTCTCGAACCACAGATAGACCATTTTCCATAATTTTGCGGTTTCCTTGCTAATTTTTCCACCTCCTCTAAGGGACCCTTCCAATAAACTAGCCCACTAACATTAAACTAGGTCGAGTCATGGCTCTCTCTGGATTCCCCTGAAGAATTTTAGTTATCCAGCCTCTCACTGAGTGTGATTCTGGGTTCATATTTGCCACTCTTGGCAAAATGTCCCCATGTGAATTTCCTTAATTAAATGTGTCTAAGTCTGTTTTCATTTTTCTCTTTCTACCAGACTATCATCACCAACTCCCTCATTAAAACAAATAACATGGCTTTTTATTTCTTAAACCTTGTCGTCTTTTTAAGTCTGGTGTTTTTTTTTTTAATCTTTTACATTTAGTCTCCCCCCAAGTCCATTGCCTCAGCCTCATGCTGGACCCTTCCTTTTCCCTCTCTTCTTCCTCATCATCAAATCAAACACCAAGATCACCAATTCTGTTTGCTGGGTAGCTTTTATAGGTATGACCTTCTCCACAGCCATCGGCCTACACCAGGCCACCATTCTATCTTGCCAAGGACACTACACTACCACTTCTTTAACGTCTCTCTTTCAGTCTTGCTCACCTCCTATCTATTTTCTGCACTCAGAGCAATCTTCCTAAAATGCAAACTTGTTCGTAATGGTTGCTCCCCTGCTTAAATCTCTCTGAAGTCTCCCCAGGGATCATAGGATAACGTCCAAACTCCTTTACCTGACATAAGAAGTCTTCAGTCTCATTTCTCCCTATTCACAACCTCATCCTCTAAATTTCAGTCACATGAGCTTTATCTAAACTTCTTCCAAAGCCCCATGTCCTTTTACCTTGTAGCCTTTTCATATTTCTTTCCTCCTGCCTGGAATATTTCTCCCTTTCTTCTCTCTACCCTTCCCCACCTCATACTCGTCCTTTGAGACCCAGCCGATACATCACTTCCCACAGGAAGCCAATAGCTGCGACTGTGACCCAGATCCTAACTTCATCGAACCAGGATGGTTATTCCTTCTTCCCCGTCCAATTTCCTATGTTCAGCTTTCCTTCATCAACAAAACAAGTCTTACCTTAGTATTATTTTGATGACTGAATACTAGTAACCTCTGGCGATTTCTAATTTGTATCCCAAAAGTAGGAGTAAATTTCTATTCACAGAGTTTAAAGCTCTCATTGTCAATTAGGAAATTTCCAGATATAACATTGCTAAATTTGTCTGACCCAAGCCGGGAAACCGAGTACTATGTATTGCGTAGCTCAAATCCTCTCATTTGGGGATCCTCCAGCGTGTTCTATGTGTGCCTCAGCATCGCTTCACCCACGCTCCTAAAAGCAATCATCCTCCTTTGTCATGATACTTCATAAAGCTTCCTTCTCCACAGAGCTGCCCTATGCAGGCTCCTAGAGTAAGCCACACCAATCATTTCAGTACTAATAGTAATGTAAATTACACTTATATGTTCATTTTCTTTTTTTCCTACTTTAAGTTATGGAGAGAGCTTCCTCCCTCCTTGAAACTCCTTAGGAAGGAATCTTGCCTTTTACATACTTTATAATATAAAATATATACTACTAAGGAGATTAGCAATAAGAATATGTTTAAAATAATGTTCTACCTCAGTTGTTTTGTTGAAATCCTGATTGAAATCAAATATTAATATGGCATATATCTGCATGACTGAGAATATTGTTTTAATATAATTTGGGGTTTTTCAGCTATTGGAAATGGCAAACTTGTTTCTTAAGAAATATTTATGCAACCATGAAGTAGAGAACAGGATAGTAATTAATTAACACAAGAACGGATAACAGGGACACTAAGACTTATGATAAATGATGCATGAAAGAAGGCTAAATTAGAGTTGTTGTCAGACGTAATTAGCAGACAATTGTGATGTTTCTTGATGTCAATATCTCATATCTGACAAAAGTAAGACACCTATGTTAGTTGATATTTTAGCCAAAAAAATATATAGCGAAGCAAGAGGAATTCTAGAATGCTGTCAATAGATTTAAGGAAAATAATGAACACATTATATTTTAATGTCTTATAAACTGCCAAGTTATTAATGATCTGAGAGACTATTTGCACTTTCTCATTTAGAAGTTGTTCCGACTTTAATTAAATATCTTCATGCAACAATGAAGCTCTCTTTCTAGTTCTCTGCTTTGTGCATGTGGATTAATGGGAAGAATACCCAGAGAGTTCTGTTGTGCCCTTTCAGGGAAGTGATGAAAATGGCCCCGAACTGAAATAATTATGGTGATGGGTCAGGCCTTAGGGGGCGGGGGGGTAATGCTGGAGAATGTTGAGAAGAAGAAAAGGGACATGAACCGACTCCTTTACTAGCAAGTTGTTATGTGAAGTTGGCCACACAAGTGCTTCGAAATATAAGCCAACAAAGTTCAGGATGTCTCGTGTTTTTCTGATTACTGCTGACCACGTTTCAATGCCTAGAATTGTCAATAATGTGGACCTAGATGTTTTTCATTACTTGTGTTATTTTTTGAAAACATGTATCAGTCATTTCCAAAGATGTAAAACTCAGACTTTTGGCAGATTTCTAAACAATATTTCAAAGTATATTTCCTTTCTGATTCTTCCAGAAATGAAGTTCTCTTGGATATCACTTTTCTTTGAAGTACTAAAATATTAAAACTTGTTTCTTGAGAGTGTAAATTATACATATTTTTAAAGGAAGACATTTAGTAATTTGATTAAGCTACATTGCTAAAAATTAATTTGAAACTAGCAAAAATTATAACACATTTTGCTATAGTAATTATGGGGAATCGTATGTATCTCTTGACAAGTTTTCAAACCGAACAGAAATCTCTGCCTTGTTAGAGATTTTTAAAATGTCCTGGCTAAGTTTTCCTTAATTATTTCTCCCCTTGTGTCAGCTGTGTTATTGCCCTGCTGGTTTAAAGGTTAAACAAAGTACTAGATCTGTCAAAGTGAGTGAAACCAACTGGTGAGGAGCTATCAGAAGGTAATCAGGGCTAATAGGTACATAATGGCTAACAGGGTCCTGTTTGCACTCAGATACATCACCACAGATAGAACCCAGTTGTCACTGATGTCCTTGTTAAAGAAAACACGGGCAATCCGGACGTTCTGTGCTTAAAACCAAGTGAGCAGACAGGTCTCCCTTACCCAACCCCCCCCCCCCCCCCCAGGATAAAAAGCTGATAAAACTCAAGCTCTGAAAGTAATAGACTGAAATTTGTCTTTGTGTGGTGACACTCATTTCACAACAGAAGCTGCAAACTGTGCCTTCACTCTGCGTCAATCTTAAAATTGACAGAATTCCCACAAGAGTCATGGGCTTCTTTCGAAGACACCGGATAGGCTAGTGTCTCTCATAGGCCATCTTAAAGCAGTATTTACACCAACACCTGATGTAAGCAAAATACATCAGGTAAAGGGAGAAAATAGAAAAAGCACAGATAAGCAGAGCTTATAGGATACTTGGGGCTTAAAATTCTTCTTTCTGTGGCTTTTTTTTCTTTTTGATGCTTATGATACGTTTTCATAAGTCACTGCTTTCCCTATCCAGCTCACAAACTAAGTATAAGCTCTCAGTCTCACTGGCTGTTCCCGAGAACAGCATCTACACCCTAACTGCTGGCTGCGTGTGATTTCACTGCTTCATCATTTTGACAATTATCTGTTGTGGCTTAAGCGCTTACAAAGCCCGGTGTAAACAATAATGCAGGGCATTAAAGCATTTATTTACTGTGTGGCAAAACTAATTCTTCTTAGTAGTTCTTGCAATAGCTGACAGGAAATAAAATCTAAGACACATGCAAGAAACAATGCGCTGCTTACAGTAATAGTTTAATCTTTTGGAAGCCAGTGAGTAAGCTTAAAATAAAGGTTTATTTTTCAATTATACGTATCCATGCATCTTGGAGTTTAACATAATCTTCATGAATAACAGCAACACTACATGTATCTTCTTTTCAAATGAAGGTTTGTACAGACTGCTTCAGAAGTGAGCTCAGAGTCTGCAGAACTGGGGAAATGGCAACACAGTCCTTCTCAGCATATAAAGGCTTGGGAGAGGATCTTTGGAGTTCTCCTATTGGGTTGCTAATGCCAGGAAACTGTTCAAATAAAATGATCTAAACAAATCATAAGCCAAAACAAGTAACAAGAGGAGAAATATCTAACAACACCAACTCTTTCCCATCCCACCCACCCGCCCAGCCCCCCACCCTCCCCACCACCACATTCATGGGATTTCAGAAACACATATGCGAATTAAAGCTGTAGCTTTAGTTTGTCAGCCCACGTACTTAGCTTCAGACGGCTCTCCAAGTCAACAGGTTTCCAAGAGTCGTGTTTTCATGGACACTGCTATCCATGGTTGTGTTATGTTTTATAATGGAATCAAAACCCTAAGGTTCCCTCTTACCAGCAAAGCAGAACCTTTTTTAATGTATTTTGTTTTGTTGTGTTTCCAAGAAACTTCCACTTTGTTTGAAACCAGATTTAAAATAGCCCTTCCAAGCATTCTCACAAGAAGGTCGAGATGTTTATCTCACAGAAAGTTTGGAGTTTTTCCTTATAAAGTCACTGACAGTTCTCCTTCAGCAAGTCAAAACCCCAGGTGACAGGTTGATTCTCAGATTCTATACTTAACGTACACAACATAAATTTCTTAGACCTGATGAGCATTCACCAAAAAAAAATCAGGGGTTAGCATTACAGGCAAGTTTAAAAACATTCCCATGCAAAAAAGAAAGCTGCTTCATGTCTTCCTCATGATACAGGGAAAATCGTGATAAAAACAAGACTGCTAATTATGCCCATCTATTAACTATTATTGACCAAACACACACAGGTGTTTGCTTCCCCTCTCTGCATGAGCGTGTGTGGGGGCTCTCGCCTACAGGTGTGTGCACACCTATGAAGGACAGTCCTAATATTTAGGAAGAATAAAAAAAAAATCTACAAAATGGGATAGAAAAGACATCAAATATCTGTCTACTACACCAAAATATCTCACGCAGGAGGCTATTCTGATACGTGAAATCCCCACTCACTTTATAGGGTTACAGCCGTGATCTTTTGAGATCACGTGATAACGATATTCAAATATATGCTCCCTGGAATCTATCACCCATTTTCACTTTGGCATGAATTAGTTGATTAGTTGCATGGCTCTGAGGAAATGGGATCAAGACATGTATGCTAGGGAAAGGTCAAGAGAAGATTTTTCCCAAGCGTGGTGGGCTGGGGTGCACCACCTAGCTGGGGAGAGCGCAGCAGCTCAGACCAGGGGTACAAATTGACTTGAGATTGAAGAAAGGAGTCTACAGAAAAGTGAGGTGATGAGTCACTGGAAACAAATTCCTCTACTTCATATTTTGCCCTATCATTCTATATAGTTTTTTCTTCTCTCTTTCTGCATATGCATCAATCTAGATATATACATACATTAGTGAGACAATCACCCCATGAATATCTGTACTTTCACAGTATTTTTATTTTCATGATTACTATTTGCAAATATCTTTCTTGATTAGACCTGTGAAGTAATTTATATGCAAATAGCAGTTACATTATATAGTCCAACATAGACATGTTAGACATATTTCTCTCCTAAAATAATATGAAAGTTTATTCCTAGCTCTCTGTTCTTTTGGAAAAAAACAGTTATTAATATATGTATGACAGTCTTTATTGACATGAACTTAAGTTTTATAAAAGGTGGTAAGTTAGATAAGAAATATAGCCTGATTTAACACAATTAAAAACAATACATTACTGATACTTAGTAAACACTGTTTACTGGTTTTTCTTCTTAAATCACATTCAGATACTTACTTATAAATATTAAATTCTCTATTAGGGGAACCACCTACTACACCGTTTCATGGGTTTGTTTTTATTAATATGCTAAAGTTATTAATGGCAGCCTACTTTTGATAACAATTTTTTATTTTAAAATATTTGAAATCACTTTGAAGTTTTCATCTTCTCAACAATTCCTTATTATTTCTATTAAAGGATTTCAATATGTCAAAACTCCCGACTTCTAAAACTTAGGGGTTGGTGGGGAGACGACGACCTCATATTAAGTAGTTTTCCCTGGTGACAGTTGCGATGATCACATGTGTCTCACAATTAATATTTTTACAGAATCCCACCCACTTCCACTACTCTGCAGTGTTTTAAAAAATAGGAACATACTGACAATATAATTTTAACACCTTCTCAGGGACCACATTGTATGTCATGAAACTCACTGAGAATAACTTGCAGTCAGTATTCTCTTTTTGCTGGGCATAGGTTCTGGGGAAAAAGGAGAAGCAAAATGGGTGTGTTGATCATAAAATCAGCCCAATATATTTCACAGATAAGTCTCTCCAGAATACTGGTCAGTTTATAACAGTTAAACAACATCAAAAGATCTGAGGCTTAAGTACAGAGAGCCTAGAGCAAAATCTCAAGTTATAAATGGAATCGCTTCCATATATCAAACATAAGGGAAAAAAAGAGAAAAACAGACTTTTATGGAACAAAGAAAAGTGAAAAGAGTTTTATTTATTTATTTTTAAATGGCCCTTTCCCTGTCCTGTTTCTATAACATTCTCATTGGCATTGCCCTTGGATAGGCTTGGGAAAATGTTGTTGTCACTGGGAAAAAAAAAATTTGCCACCTGTAAGCCATTAGGCCTGGGACGAAAATCAAACCTGAAAACTGCCAATGGTTCTATGTTTAATTTTAAATGAGAGGGGAACAAGTCAGAGGCAGAGAGTCACTCAATGAGTCCAAGACCCAAAAGAGAACATTTGGGACTCCATGCATTTAATTAGTACCACCATGTTGCTTGAGCCTACACCTGCAGAATGTGTTGTCTTTGTCATTTGTTCTCTTGGAGAATAAATGGAACTTCTGGAAGTGAAACTACAGAAATTGGAACCATAAAACCACAGTAATATTAATATTTAATTGGAAAAATTATAACTATATCATCTCTTTGCAGGATGAGAATATTCCTGCATTTAAAAAAAATGTTTCAATTTGCCATCCCCAATCATTCAAGTTAAAACTTTCAGAATCAAAAGTTTCCACATTTTTTTTTCAGCAGATTGGAATGGTAGGGGGAGGTAGAGTCTAATGGTGGGATTTTGATAGTTTCTGGAATGCTGAGTTTCTATGTGTGATAATTGCCCTTTCATCAAATGCAATTGCTCATGACTTGAAAAACAGTAAAAAGACTATTGTATAAAACATTCATACAGAAATTAAAACAAGTCAGAGCAAAGAGCAATTTTATAGCTTCTCTCATGTCAAGCACTTCAAAAATTGCATTTGCACTTTAATTCTACCTCAGTTGCACTCAGAAATTATGAAATCAGCTTCCAGCCGTCCTTATGATCGAGCGTGGGGTCTCAGAGGTGTCCCAGCAAGATGAATTTTAAAGTCTGCTAAGTGCATTGCAGGAATCTGATCCAAATTAAATGCCTGTATTAAGCAATGACCAATGTGTGTCTCTCTTAAATTTGTTAATGAATATTTTAGAAATACTTACAAATATTCTGGTATTGTTTTGTCTCATTTATAGACAAATACTTCCAAGATTCATTTCATATTGCTAATACAAAACATATTTAGAAGAATTAATGTCCTCATTTAAGGTAAAATATCTGACATTCAGCCATGTCTTAAGAAGAGCTGATAGCTACAAACAAAATGTTTCTTCCTCATATTTCTCAAATTCCTTTCCAAGCAGACGCTATGGTCTTCATCTCTTCCCTCCTCTCTAGAACTTTTGTCCATCAATTACCCACTTATTTGTCAGTATCTTCTTCCTTTCCACCAGTTTATTCCCCATCGATTATAAATAAGAACCAGTTTCTCTGTTTAAAAGAAAATTATTGAAAACAGGTATTCAAAAAATAATTTGTACACATAAGTTTATAGCAGCACTGTTCACGATTGCCAAAAGGTGGATCATTGATGTTAGTTAGCAGATTGTCCCACTTATCAAATCCCTAAGAACACTTTTCGTATCTTTAGTACACTGGACTATAAGTCCCTTCAAAGTGGGGACTGTTTCTGTCTTGTTCACTCATTTATGACCCAGTATCTAGCACAGTTTCCAGAAAATAAACAGGTACTTAATATTTATTGAATTGTAGTTTATTAGAAATTTCTTTTCTTGCCTTCCCTCTCAGCAGCATGACGTTATTGAGTATCCTCTCCCTTCTTGACTTCTATGATATCACTAATTCTGGGTTCGACCTCACCCAACACTTTAATTTTCCCTTTCCCTGCACCTCAGACCTTGATGTCCCTAGGATTCCATCCTCCCTATGTGCTTGTCTCATTTTACTCCATATGACCACCCACAGCAATCTCTTCCACCTTCTTCCAATCTCTTTCACTTTCACTTACTAATGATCAATCTCGATTTTTTCACTTATCACCTTAATAAATGTCACTCATCTTTTAGGTCTAAGGTCAGTTGCAGCCTCCTCAGGAAAGTCAATTCTGAGGCCCCCTCCCATCAGCCTTGAAAGATAAGATTAAAGATTGTTTTTTGTTTAGTATTTTTCTTTGTATAATTGTATATTTACCATTTTGTGGATGTACCACATTGAAGGGTATTTGATTACTTACTTGTCTTGGTCTCCAACTATGCTTCATAAATGAAAATGAGGATTATATCTTGTTTGTTACTTTACCTCCAGTGCCTAATACACAATGAAAAATCAGTTAATAAATGAATTTATCTGTAGCTCCAAGCTCTCTTTAAGAACTTATCCAATACTTATAACTGCTTATTGGATCTCCTCTGCATGACCTGCAGACACTCCACACTTGGAGATGAACTCGTTACCCCCACTCACACCCCTTCCAAACTTTTTAAATTCCTATCACAAGAGCAACACCATGCACCATGTTAACTAAACTAGAGATTTGAGAGTTATCTTCAGTTTCTTCTGTTTTAGTCCCTGTACTCAGACTCTAGATCCTGTCGTACTGGCTCTTTTTAAAATCCATTCTCTATTCCCAATTGCTCTGCTGCTATACCAGTCCTGACTTTCATCCATCATATCTCTCCTGAATTATAACAAAAACTCTTAGAACTTGTCTTTGTTCACCCAGAGTTTACCCTTCCAACACAGGCTCCTCACTGCCACCAGAGTTATCTTTATAAACAGATTACATTATGTCACCACTTAAAAATCTTCAGTGCCTCCCCATCACCTACAAGATGAAGAACAAACATCTTCATATAACATAGAACATGATCCCACACCTGGTTCCTACCTACTTTTCTAGCTGTATCTCCCGTCTCTTCCAATCAAAATACCTTACCCTCCAGCCCATACTGAATTAGTCTCTGCTTACAAAATTGACAGAGTTCTTTCCTGCTTCAACACCTGCACATGTTCTTATGAATTTTACTCATCTTTGAAGACTCAACACAAAGACCCTAATCTCTTTGATGCATTCCCCAGCCTTTCTAGAAAAATTTCCTCCCTCTTTGTTCACTCATAGAGCACCATCACAATGTATTCTAATTATCACTTTGCACTGATAACATTATAATTATTTGTTTCTAAGGCTTTCTCCCCACCCTCTGAAAGCCAGCTTATTTTGTACAAGTCTTCTTGGCTTCTATTGCAGTGCTGGATATAGACTAGATGCTCAATGAATGTTTGATGAATGAATGAGTGTATGTGTGTATACATACATGTATTTATTTACATATATACATATATATAATACATTGAATATGAAAGTAAATTTGATTATATTTGATTTAAAGTATATTTGTAATTTAATACATCTGTGAATTTCCAAGTAAATGTTACACATTCTGAAATAGTTATTAAAGAATTCACACTATGGACAGATGGTAAAGAATAACTGAGAATCCTGAAGGATACATATGCGCTCACACATTCTCCTTCATTCTCTCTGCCTCGCTTATGCCTTCCTGGCCCCACCAAGCCTGTCACTTTTCATCTTCCCACCCTGCCAATTCCCATGATCAGGGAAGGGAAACCGAAAAGGGTGCCATTGGAGAGAGTAATGGGTACAGAAGGGCCATGTAATCTTAGAGGCTTGGAAAGTGTACTGTTCTATAGAATAAAAAGTAAATGCTGTAAAAAGCACCTTTATTCACCAATCCTGATGGCTAATGAGATAACTAATGAGTTTCTCAATGTCCATTCATCCTGTCAGATCATAGATTGAGAAATGTAGCAAATTTCACAGGGAAAAAAACGCTCCATATTTCCGATCTTATCTATGCATGCTATGACATAGAAGTGCACGTGTGCTCTTCCATGTAGCACTTTTAGAAAGAGTGGGAGCTTTTGTTTGTTTTTTATTGTTTGCTTTTTTTTCTACCTGTGACACTTTATTACTCACAAAATAGTTGATAATGATCAAAACATAAATAAAGCCATATGCCTTGATAATGCTTCAGTATCACTCCACATAATCCGAATGTAAAGGAAGTCCTCTTTTTTTGTTTTTTCAAATAATGAATATCATGATAGTTATTGTAGATGGTAAAAACACCCAAGGAGAAATATTAATGTTATGGGGGAATAAGGTTTGGAACTACACAAAACACATTAGGCAAAAAAAAAGTTACTAATTAAAGAATCTTAATCAATGGCTTTAAATCTGTAATTGAGATACCAAAAAAACCTAAAATCATCTAGATTTGAAAACTCTAGGGTTATTTTGGGAGACAAAAACCAGGTTAACATAATGAAATTATCAGATGTTTGTGAAAATATTTCATCACCAATTCATTTGTTATTAATGCACTATACCGATAGTGGAAAAGCCCATGTATTTAATAACTTAGATCAGAAAGAAATAATAAGATCTAGAATAAAAATATGAACAACCAAATTAATTCTTGGAGGGCAATTTAGAAAAGTAAAGCATAGTAACTTGAATTGTTAGTAAGTTTTCAATTCATTCTTAATTACTGTCAACAAAAATTAATGAAGGTCTTATCATTTTTCTTCCTGTTTAAATAGCAACAGCACCAGTAGAAACAACAACAAACACAAATAATCATGGCACCCTGGTCTCCCAAATCTAATGTTGCCCTGGAGAGGCCAGCTCATACCTGTGGATAGGACCATAGATCAAGATGGCATAACTACTAAATAAGTTCCACAAATGAGGCTATTGAAACAAATAGTAAAAGTCATAAAACTAGATTTATTTCTGAGCAGAGAGAATTGAAAGAGAGAATAAAAAGCAGGAAGGAGATGTTGTGAAACTGCATTTCAGATAAACCTATTATGGATGAGGGGGACTTGTTGGCATGTGATCTTTCCTCATACCCTAGGTCCTTAACTTCTATTACAGCGAACTCCAGTTCTTTAAAATACAGTCAGACCATTTTTTTTGAAGATTAATATATAAAAGAGTAAAAGATTGCTCCTGGGCTAGGACCCTGTATGCTAAATTTCCGGCTGGAGCACATTTTTATAGCTGAGTTATAAACCTTCGAAAATAGGTGTTTAGAATGGAAATGTTAAGAGACCCCTAACTGTAGTGGCACAAATAGTACCGGCATCATTCATCTAGAAAAGGTATACAGGCAGCTGTAGTATTAAAGTTTACACTTCGGATAAAGGAGCTTGAATGTGGTCAGGTTATATTCTACCAGGGATTTAATCGCCCTTCAGAAAAAAGCTATGGTGATGGCGGGAGGAGGTGGAAGCGGGTTAGGGAAAAGGCCAGAAAGAAAGATTAACATATCATTTGGATGTTATTCTTTTCTTGAGGTTTCACGGAAATTTCACATGACAAACCAAGCCACTAAAACTGCCAGCAACAAATAATGACTGAAATCATTATATTGTAATGAATTTTTATTGTTCTTAAATCATACAATGCTACTTAATGTATTCTTTAAATAAAGTTATGTTGCCTTTATAGAGGTAATTTTTGATCTGGAACACATTATGCCCATATACCTACAGAAGGAAACAAATTTCCCATTTACAGTAGTTGAAATGAAATAATGGAGAAAGTAGAATCTTCTAAAGGTCTACTTTCTCTATTTTCTTTTTGGAAGTGAATTCTCATGCTTTTAAAGGTAGCAGTTCCATGATAAGTTTTGCCTAGTTTACAGTGTGTTTCTAATATTTGGGATATATTTTGCAATATACTCTCTTGCTTCCAAATATGTCTTTCTTCTGACATAATTTATCTCCTCCCTAAAGTATCCATGGATTTTCAGAAGGCATAAATTTTTTTGACATAGTTTTTTCCTGGGAAAAGAACGTAATTATGTGGTTCACAACAAGATAAACCTATGCACAATATCTGAGAACATGATTATTCAGTAAACAGTGTATAAGTAGTGCATGGTAGTATAGCCAAAATTAGCAATTAGAATGCAAACAATCAAATGATTAAATTATTTACTTCTATAGCCATTAATTGCTCAGAAGAAGTGAAGGAGGAGCAGAAGGAGAATTCATTTATCTGTGGAATCCATGGACAGATTATTTCAGACAAATTAAACAGATAACAGAGAAAGTTATCAAGTTACTGCTCAGGGAGCTAGAGACCCAAACCCAAAGAGAAGGCTCTTAACTTCTAGTAGTTGTTACTGACACAATAACACATTAATGGAACTGGTAAGTCCACTCAACACATCTTGGTATATTAATCCTCTGATTCAATTCAGAACATTTAAGTTTGTAAATTCCTGTTTAAAAAAATATATAGAAATTCTAAATTAGGTGATTCCTGGCAACTATTGAGACTGAGACTTTATAGTATGCTCTCAAATTAGGGGTAAAAAATATCAATCAAGTTCTTCAAATATTGGATACTAATCTTTCAAGGGCATATTCAAAGCTGGTTGGCAAAATCCACAAGACTTCTTGTCTAAAAATATAGTAAATCCTTCTTATGTAAATATCACATATACATACAATACATCAATATTTCGTCAATATTTCAAGCAGTTTTAATGAACTTTTTGAACTACTTGACAGATAAATTTAAAAAGCCTATTGCCTGACACTATATAAATGATACAGCATATGCATGGGTTTCTTAAAAAAATTTTCTACCCTTTGTTGTTACATTACAGAGCAATGAAAATTTAAATTAAATAATTAAATTAATATGTTTTAAATTATTATGCTGTTGAGTTAATATGCATTTAAAAACAGACTCAACCATGATTCAGGCGTCTAAACTTCCTGAAGAGAAGCCGTAGCATTTGTGTTCACTGCTATTTCTCAGTCTACTGCATGATTTAATACTGTCTTCATTAACAGATACAGACACTCAACTGACACAGGGAGGGTTAAAAAAAAATCTCCCAGCTGTTCACCTCTAAAATACACTTATTTGTCATTTTTAGGATTCCATATTTATCCTCTCCAGGTGTCTCAAATAGTTAAAAACAAACAAAATGAGCATTTTAAAGAAATATGTCAATTCCTCAATAATTTAAAATGCTGTGAATTTGAAGAATGCAAAAGTACTGCTAAAAGATTCTTTTGGCCACACAACCATTCTATGGGTCTATTTGTGGCTCTAAATATTTCATAATGTTGCTGCAGGAATTCATTCCTAATCAGGAAATGTGTCATTTGCCCTTGAGCATGGTCTATAGAGTCTGAGAATAGTGCCAGGCACATGCCATAGGTCATGTAAGACGGCCACCTTGTGACTAGCTGTTATAAATAAGGGCTCTGGGGTCAAACCTGTCTGTACTTTGAAGAGATTGGGGGGTTTCACCGTGAAAGCAACACCAGCCCTCAGTCTGGAAACCAGGTCCCCAAGGAGACCCTGGGCAAGCACTTTCAAATAGCTCAGAGTGAGAGAAGAGGCACAGCAAATGTCAACTTACATAAACCCCTAAGAGAAAATATGAGAAAATAGTGTCCTTTTTGCAAGGGCAGAAGTCTAACTTTCTTCAAAAAAAAATGTGCAAAAATGAGAGCACACTCAAAAATGTAAATAAGTGGGCAAGGCTAGTAAATAAATCCAGGTGTTGGTCTGCAATATAGGTGGACAGAGTTTGGATTTAAATAGGCTACCAAAAGGAAAAGGGACACAAGTTTGGCTTTACCTGTCACTGACAGGGGTTGTCCGTAGAGGCTATGGGCTCTTTATACAATGGGGTCAGTAGGAATAATCAGTCCTATTAAAGAAGGTGCAATGAATAAATAGGTTCATTATAAAGAATTACTACAATGTCATTGATATTTGTAGGAAAATATGCACCAAGGAAAATGCATAATTCTATAGCCCAAAGGATTATGAAATGTAAATTGTCCCCAAAGGTTAATCTTTTGGTGTCCGCCCTTGACCAATTCTCTCTTGAATTCCTAAGGCCCAGAACATTATCTCCAGGATCCTCCTCCTGGACCAGTCCATCATTTCCATTTCATTGAGCTAATAAAATCATTGTCTCTATTACTTCTTCCATTATCTGTCATTCTCATGTCTTATTCATGTTTTATACTTAAGCCTTTATATCTCTTTCCCCAGAATCCTAAAACTAAAGTTTGCCAGACCAGTTGTAGAGGCTGGACAAGATCGCTTAAATTGTACCATTGTCTTTCGTGCTGTGGTCCTTAAACATCTTGCATTAGAAGATATTTTTCAACCTCCTAAAGATTCGTCAGCTTCTGAATGGCTGATTTAACATTACTGTCCTGAGAAAGGTATAAAGTACTACGTATGTGTGTAAATAAATAAATATACACATACATACACATGTATATAAATTCAGTAAAACTTTTGTTTTCTATTTTAAACTGTATTGTATTAATCACAATAAAATCTACACATTGCTTAAAGAGAGTATAATGTTTATTATTTTTATATGTACACAAGACTTTGATATATACGTATTTGAGCTGCTTGCAATAACTCTGTCCCCAACATCACTACTTAAGAAGATACAACCTACAGCAATAGAAAAAACTACTACACTAACCATTTGGGAGCTGCCTGCATTTGGTGAGTCCGGTCCAAAAAATCTGACCTAAATCATCATCTCCATCCAATAGAAGTGCTTACCATAGTGCTTTTACAAAATAACTGGGCACTGGCCCCAGCTGAATCTGAGTTTCACCCTTCCAAAAGGTAATCTCGTTGCCATCTCAGTCCTCCACGCCACCTCTCAATTTCAGTGCCCACCCACCTGCACTATTACATTGATCCCTCTTTGCAGACCTAAAGTTTATTTGATAAGGGTCGCAATTCCTCGTGGTTCTATTATGGGAGAAAATTTAAAGATCGTTACTCAGTAACCTTATAGGATGAATGCTAACGCTGAGAAGATCAGCCGTCATACCAGCTGGGGCAGGGAAAAAAGTCCTTTCAATGGATCTCAGATTGTGCCATGTAAGCAGATCTCCATATAAGCAAGTTTGTCCAAAACACTCTTTATTAAGAGACACTGCTCAAAATTAGGAAGACTTGAATAGCAGGAGAGGTATAAATAGATCTTAATTCTTGTCCAGGGGTCCACTAACTTGAATTCGTACCCATTGTAGGAAAGACTCCCACTCAATAAAGTGGCGCTAAAAAAGAATTCCCACGCTCCAGGAACGCAGCGATCCTCATGTTTGAGGCAAGAGCCAGAGATTTTCCATTTGTTTTAGAGGGCTTAGAATGAGACGCTGTGTACCTGCGTATTCACTCATGCTGTGGTTTTACAGCTAGTGTTCCAATATAACTGCAAAGACTTCTCCTGGGGGTGCTTCTGAGTAGGGCCAACTTTTACTTGGTTTTCCCAGGATGGCCCTGGATTCTACCTGTTAACCTGAAGTAATAATACTCCCTTTCATGCTCAGAATTATCCTAGTTTGGAAGAAAAATTATATATTCACTCTAACTATAAGGCATCCTCAAGTGTTAAAACAAAACATCATATAGGATGAGAATGTGTGAGTCCAAATTCAGATTTTCTTGATTAATGATAACAGTCCCCTGAGGGTCTCTCTAAAATGCAGATTCCTGGGCCCCAATCCACATTTCCTGGGGAGACTTGAGAATCCGTACTCTTAATAGGTGCTGCAGCTGATTCTTCTGAACAATAAAGTCCAATCACTGCCACTCCCCCAAATTCTGCGGGGTCTTGTCCCATGTGCTATATTGAACTACATCACTATTCTGTATACTTCCTCTTTCTCCTTTGCCTTAGGAAGATCTCCACTTCCTAAACTTTCCAAGCTTAATCTTAAATCTCGAGTGTTTCTGCACCTAATTTGCCCTATTGCACCCTCACACAGTCCCTTTCATATAAAGATCTGGCTGTCAGGGGGGAGACCAGAGCTGGCTGGTACCAGCATGGAAGCCAGGTGTGCACATCTCTTCCCTATTCAGCAATGCTCTGTTGGGAGCTTGAAACCAGCCATGGTGAGACTATTTACAGCATTGGGCAAATGCTACAAACAAAGCTTTCCCCCAACCCAGTCCCCAGAGCCACTTGTTCATCATTAACCAGCACAGCACTAGCTAAACATTTGCTGCTAATCATTCCACACCCCTTTAGACAAACAAAACAAACACACAAACAAAACATCCAGTCTTCCCTATACAGAACCAGTCTTTGTTTTAGGTGTGTAGGATGAAGTCAGAGAAAAGATTCCATATCAGAAGAATACTACGTTGTGCTTTATCTCCTATGATATTTTTTAAGAAATTTTTCATTTTCTAAATATCAAAAAAATTGTTTAAACTGTGAAAATTTGACTTCAAGTTCAAACAGTCCTTCTCGTGCATTTCAGGTTTGTGTTCAAATTTAGAAATTAAAAGATCATCTTTATTTTAAACTAGTTTATTTATATCAATACAAAATTGATCCATGGTCATTACAGAAATGTTACATTTAAAAAAACTCCTCTTAGCCACAGGTACTCAGAGATATCTATTTTTTTCTTTAAAGGGTACACTTTATTTCTTCAGGTAGGGGTAGAGGGTTGCTTTCTTACTCTTTATACCTTTCTTTGAATTTTTTTTTTTTTTGAGGAAGATTAGCCCTGAGCTAACATTCACTGCCAATCCTCCTCTGTTTGCTGAGGAGGCTTAATCCTGAGCTAACATCCATGCCCATCTTCTTCTATTTTATATGTGGGCTGCCTGCCACAGCATGGTTTAGTAAGCAGAGCATAGGTCCACACTGGGGATCCGAATTGGCGAACCCAGGACCTCCAAAGCAGAGTACTCAAACTTAACACACTACGCCGCTGGGCCAGCCCCAGAGATATCTATTATTAACATTTTGTTTTGTTAGCTACATTTTTCAAATAACATTTTATCACAAACATCTTTCCACACTAGTAAGTATACTTTTACACATAAATATGAGATACATAACATTTTGTTGTATGGAAATAATTTGATTTATGTGATCTGTTTTATCTTTTTTATTTAAAATGTAGGTAGTTTCCAAATTTGTATTATTAAAAATATCACTAACAGAGGCCAGCCCAGTGGCGTAGAGGTTAAGTTTGTGCACTCCACCACAGCAGCCCAGGGTTCACCGGTTTGGATCCCAGGCAATGACATACGTCACTTGTCAAGCCATGCTGTGGTGGCATCACACATACAAAATAAAGGAAGACGGGCACAGATGTTAGCTCAGGGACAATCTTCCTCACAAAAAGAAAAAAAAAAGCACTAACATGAGCATTATTGAAGATATTTTTTGCATGCATCTGTAATTGTTTTTAGAATAATTTTTTAAAGGAGAATTGCTGGGGCCAGCCCCTGGCTGAGTGGTTAAGTTTGCGTGATCTGCTCTGGCAGCCCAGGGTTTTGCCAGTTCGCATCCTGGGTGCAGACATGGCACTGCTTGTCAGGCCATGCTGAGACGGTGTCCCACATAGCACAGCCAGAAGGATCTACAACTAGAATATACAACTATGTACTGGGGGGCTTTGGGGAGAAGAAGAAGGAAAAAGAAAAAGACAAAGATTGGCAACAGATGTGTTAGCTCAGGTGCCAATCTTTAGGGAAAAAAATATTAAAAATAAAGGAGAATTGCTCTGTTAAAAGTGTATTTATTTCAACACTTTCAGTAGGTACCATTAAATTCCCCTTCCAGAAAGGTTGTAGCAATCTGGTGACCTAAGTTGCCAGTAATATATTAGAGTCCTCAATCTTCTCACACTAAGAATATATTTATTAAAATAGATATGCATATATATAAATATTACGTATTATATAATTGTCTTTACAACTTCCTGCTTTTTGGTTCTTTTCTGTAACTCTGCAGTTTGGATTTCTTCAATAAAATGACCAAGTCATTAGGAAAATAAAGATGCTGAACTTTCATGAGAGATTCATTAAAGTGTCTTTGGATTAAATTTGACCTTTTAATTCTATACTTGAACCCCAAACCAAAGCAAATACAGAATTTTCTCACTTAGGGCCAAAAGTCTCACACTACTTTTCTTTTTTAAAGAACATGTCCCAAGGCTTCATCAATTGGGTCATTTGCTATTGTTAACATTGAGAAAGAGAGAGAAAAAAATTCTATTTCTTTTCCAAGATAAAAAACTAGAACAGTTCAAATTTTAAACAGTCTACAGTGGTGAACATGGTTCAGCCAATAACCACTGCCTAACATAAGGGGCACACGCAAAACAACAGCAGCCCATCAATTTTATAAAGACAGTTTAAAAGGCACTTAAGCATAGTTAAGTTAATATAAATATTTTAATCTTTTATATGCATAGTTGAGGTTCCCATGGATCTCAGCCCACTTCATTTCTTAAATAGCACGTCATTATTTTGCCTCGTTGAAGAATTGTCATGTAAATATTGGTATTTTACTCGGAAGGAGAAAAAGGCTGTTGATTGTCAAGGTGAATATTCAAAGATTTCTAATATCTTTGATAGCTGTTAAGCAGGTGAGCTCTGTGCATAAGAACATTTTACTGGAATATGTCCTGTGATTAAAAAGCTATCACATGCTCTTACTGGATGTTGCTCATTTAGGCATGGAAGAATTAATACACTTCTCATGTCCGGTAATTCCTAAGACACAAGAGATAGCATAATCCTGCCTTTAAGTGAATATACATTCTGTGGAGGAAAAAATATCCAAAATACAAAGGAGCACGACTCAAAATTTTATCCACCTTTTATATGCACGTGTCAAACGTTTTCTTGTTTGACCACGACATTTCTGGACCTCTTGTGTGGATTAGGATGTTATGATTCTTAAAATAAAAATGTGTTATGCTTATTGAGTTTAAGAATGTTAAAAAGTGAACTCCATTTTATGAAATTATTCGTGCTGGAGGCAAACGCCTTTGTTATTTCATGTCGGAGACCTGGTGGGAATCTTCAAATAGAAATAGTAAGAAGAAATATCTACTGATTATAACACACTTTCTTTTGAATGAAAATCCAATGTTTTGTTTACAAAAAGGAATGTCTCACATATCAAGAAGAAAGCCTGATCTTAAACAGAACCTGGCAATAGTTGTAGCAGACCCAATTAGCAAACCTCTGAAAAGAGCCAGAAGAAAACATAAGATTTCTTCTCTCTCTCTGTTTATGTCACAGTCCTGACTATATCTAAACCCAAACAGACTTATTTTTCCATCAGTATTAGTCTATGGAGAATTCAGTGGATATTTAGCGGATAAACCAGAAGCCTCGGAGACAATGAATTTTGACCTCCCTTTACATTCATTAAATAGAAAACAGTAACAATATTAGATTGAGTAAACTCTCTTAGGGTTTTAAGATCTGGTTCCTTTTAGGTTTATTCAAAATCAATTGCTTCTTCCTTTCTCTCCTTTTCATGGGAACTTTTCTAATCACTATATTTTTGTTTATGATTATTTGAGAAGGAAGTTAGCTGCAGGTAAAAAAAAATTTTTTTAATAAATAAAGTTAAGGTAATGTATTAGGTACAGAAGAGATGTTAACTATCAGAAGAGATGGTTGATATCCTCATGTCCTAAAAAAGAGTTGTTTCATGTGTAAGGAGAGCAACTGAGGAAAGTCAGAGTCCAGCTCAAGGGTGAGTTAATACAAAAACCTGCCCCAGTCACTGAACAAGAGTGACGATGCCAGAACAGAATCCAAAAGCATCCTAAGATGAAGACAGCACAGCCGTGGTCTAGTAAAAAGGGCTCAGATACCACCATTAGAGCTATGCAGATGCAGAGTGTGGTTCCATTTTTGTTCCTGCGCAAATTTTAAGCAGGTTGTATAACATTGCTGGGCCTCCATGTCTCATCTGTAAAATGTCAGTAACAATAGTACTACTTCTCAGAGCTATTTTGAGAATTAAATGATTAAATGAGATGACATTTGTAATGATGTTAGCTCTGTGGCTAGAATAAATGTGAGCATTTATTATTATCGTTAAACTCCCAGCCTATAGTGGTACACATATTCACAAAATCAGTACAACCCTTATACCTTCTTCTTGAACAGAAAACGCTAGAAACGGTTTTTGTATTTGTATGATTAGTTGAGACTTGTTTCTATACTTTTGGCTCCAGGAGTTCTGGAAATTGTTTTAAGAAAGGATATTCCATGGCAAACAAAGGGAGACTGAACAGTCCCTCACTACCTCACCCAATTTAGAGAGAGTTGATTCCACAGACCTAGGATATCTACAGAGCTCTAAAGGCTGGGAATCTAGAGTGGCTGCCCCAAAATACGTGCCTAAGAGCTCAGGCAGGTGGTCTCATTGTGAGCTGCTAGGCCTTGGCCCAGTGTTACAGGAGAGGCCTCAAAAGGCCCACTGATCCAAGCATGCTGCCACTATCGCTGTCCTAGAGCATCACCAACTGATTACATAACAAAAGATGGTTGGAATACTCAGAACAGGTAACAATTCAGCTATTTAAGATGCACGCCTCTGTTACCTGGAAGGGGCCCCCAAGAGCAGATTAGCATAGATTAATTTGTTAAATTAGCTACCCACATTGGGGGCCCTGAGAGGAAGAGCAGGAAACTTTCTGTGAAAGAGGCAGAATGGCAGGGAGTAGGGTGGGTGCAGGCACCGAGAGAAGAGAGGAGGGAGAGTGTCTGAAAAGAGGGGAGAGGAGCAGCAACATCGAACTTCACTGGACCGCGTTGCCCACACTTGACCCTGGAAGGAAAGGATTGCTTTACAGAGGAGCCAGAGAATTAAACTAGGTCTTGACAAAGTCCTAGCAATGCAATAAAAAAAATAAATAGTTGATTGATGGCAAAGAACCCCTCCTCCTCATGAACCAGCCCGAGGACACCAAGAGAAAGAATTTTGCCTCTATTAAGTCCACTACTTTTTAGTAATTATGAATATTAGAGAGAAAAATGAGATTTGTAAGTAAAGGATGTCGTTGTTCTAGAAAAACAGGATGGAAAGAACTCCATGCAGAAAAATGCCTCAGATGCACTGTTACAAATCAAATATCATAGTCTCCCTTTTGCCCTCTCTGGCATAGTTTTGGCCACTGACAATCAGCAAACACTAAGTAAGAAGCAAGGTGGTATGTATGCCATAACAGTCCAGAACATATCCCATAGAGCTAATAAAATCTTAAGTAATATTAAAAGAGTCACTCTAAAATGTGTAAATATGGTACCCAATTGAAATTTTGCTCATTTATCAAAATGCTAATTAAAATTTTTGTAGCTATTTTGCATCATCTAATTTCCCACAGGAAACATGCAACTCAAAAGGTCATTACAAGCCCACTTGCTGTGATATAAGTAGGAAAAATATGAAAACATGCCCTCCTGGCTCTTAGTGAGTTTGCTACATGTATCAAAAGCAAACAGAAAATTAATATTTTGGAACCCAATAATTGAAATTTGGGAAAGGGACTCTGTTCCATAAGATAAAATATATCTGTTCATTTTTTATTCAAATACGTTTTCATTTTGGTAAAATAATCTTGGGGATGCAGAACTATTTTCTCAGCAGGAAAAAAACATCTGATATTCAGATCTGAATCCGTTGACTAGTTATGAGGTGAGTCAAAAGTAATATTTGCATCTCTTTAAATACTTGTGTTATATTTGTCATCACTAAGCGAGGCTTTGTCCATTTCTCCAAAGCAAACTTCAGCAGAATTTGAGGAGTGAGTCAGAACATCCCTAAGAGCCAAAAAGGCCATTTGCTCTCTCCTTCTTTTACACAGTGGAATCCAAGCATAATCAAAGGACAGCAGTATCCTTCTCTATTTCAATAAATAAACATGAGTGAAAGAAAAACACAGGCAAAATAATCTAATCGCTAAAAATCCTTTGCTATGTTACATATCCAGCTTTGAGCTAGTTTTAAAAATACAGTTTAGGCTTGGGAGACAGAAGTTTTCAGGCCTTCTAATCAATTTCCTACAAACGTTGAATGGCTAATCATAAGAATAATTTTATAGGGCTTTTTGTTGAGTTATTATTGTTTTCACTCTTCAGTTAAATGATTCACCAGTGACATCAGCGGTGAAAATTGTTATCATTGGTAGAAAATCTTTTTGTTTTTCACTTGGGAGCATAATTTTGTTATTCTTATTCTCTCAGTTTTGTTGCTAATGAGTACTAAAAATAATTGTTGTATAACCACTGCTATTCACCACCAAACTCAGAATTTAGAAACTTAAAAAAGAAAAAAATCCATTGACTGGAGAATCAAGATGAGAAATACACTCGAGACAACATGGTTTGGTGGGTGCGCTACCCTGTTGTAGCACATTCAACTTCTGTCGTAGGATATTAAGTTCACGCCCAGTTTATAGGGTGGTGTGAGGGAGTTAATGAACTTCTGCCAAAGTGAGTAATGTGGTCCTTTCTCACTGATAAGATCAAGACTAATACTTTTCCCAAGTAGTATTGAGTAGGAATGAACTTCGTCATCCTTGTGAACAGAGCTTGACAGACATTGTCAGATTCTCACTCCTGAGGTATCATTGTCATTCACTCTGCATTAACCCCGCTAGGAGCTACTGCTGGATTTAGCCTTCAAAGTCTCCTCATTATTTGACAAGTTAGAAGAGTAGTGGAACTACTAGTAATTGGGGGACTACAACTCCATCCCAGCAAGTGACCTTGTCCCCAAACTAAGCTCTGGCTGGCCCCAGGTAGAACACCTTAATTGGCAGAGTAGTTATTATCTCGGCTCTTCAACAGGAGTATTTCAGGGAAGGAATGGGTGAGAAGAATTTCAGCACAACGCAGTGCGAATAAAATGCTGAAAACTCCATCTGAGGCTGGCATATTGTGTGCAAGTGTCACTAGCTTTGGATTTATCTCTGTCACTTATTTTCCATCTCAAAGAGGAAACTGATTTAGAGCTTCAAAAAATCAACTCCAAATGAATGAGAGGTGAACATATTCAAAAAAAGTTTCAGTAGGAGGTCAGATTCCCTTCTGCCCTCCTATTTTAAAAACCTGATCCCTCAGCACAGAGCCAGATTGATGTTAAGTTGATATTCAAATAACTTTGGTAAAAACTTTTAATTAGTTTCTCCACTTTTCAGACCTCTGTGCTCTTAAGTACCATCTGAAGCTGGAAACTACAAATAATACACAGGCTATTTTTTGATTCTTAATAGTTTGTTTTCATGATCAAGTGGATTAAATATTTTAGATCTCACTAGAAAGCTCTGAGACCTAAAAAGTTTGAATGCTAATGAGAAGACTTTCATAAATACCTTAATCTTGAGATGCCTTGCCACAATTAAAAATAAATAAACAAGCAGGAGTTTGGCCAGCACTTTAATTAATGGAACATCTCTTTGGTTACTTATATATGAAATGTTCAAGTTCTGCGGAATATTTCGAACTTCTGCTCCAAGTCTGCTGGGTTTCCTAAAGCCAAAGCATAGTTACATTAGTCTTTTGACATACAGAAAAATGTATATCTTAAACCCATTCCTAGGGTTTGAAATATTCCTTGGTCGCTTAGTCATCAATGGCAAATGGCGCAATGCTCCCCTCCCTGTTATTAAAGAAAAGAGACCCAGTCTTGTCCACGTACCTCATCACGATGCACAACTTGCAAAAGCGTGCAATGGGAATATCAACAAAATGTACACGCTTATTGCTATTCCCCAGAAGAACTCAACATAAGGCAGGAGGTGCTAGTTTTCTGAAATATTTCCACACACTTCCTAAGGAAAATGTGACTTATATTATCCTTTTCAAAATGTATTTGCATTCTATACACAAAAATGAAAAAAAAACCCAGAAATGGGGTCATCGCTGTTACCCTCTGGATGTGTGTGTGTGTGCACCCAAGTAGCCAATCAAAATAATGAAGGCAAAGAATAAAAGACAAAAAATAAACTTATTTTCAAATTAAAGTGTAAGATTATCCAGATAAAGGTAGATGTATAAGTCTAAGTGATCTAAATTCACTAGGTCCTTTTGTAATCTGGTTTTGCCACTGTCAAATAAATATTGCCTAGATTAATTTAATTATAGAAATGAATGAGAAACGCCAAAATTTCCGGCTTTGCTTTAAAGCTACAAATGTTTTATATTTTAGATCTAATTCTAAATTTAATGCAATGTATTCTTTAGTCTCTGATAGTTTCTGTGATTGGCTCTGATGAGGGAAAATTGTCATCGAATTTATGTTTCTCATTTCTTTTACATGAATAGTGTAAGTCCTGGGTTCTTGCAGATGCAAAGAAAAACAGCAGTCTTTGACATGCCCAAGAAACCTTTAATTCCTGGGATAGTAACCGTAAGATTAACAGACTGTAGGAACCCTAGATAGCCTTGGAGATAGAGTGACCAGCAGTCCCAATCTGCCCAAGACTAAGAAAGTTTCCCGGGATGTAGGAATTTGAATGCTCAGTGCTAAAACCAGGAATGTCCTCAGCCAACCAGGACAAGTTGGTCACCCAAGGAGAGAATACTGTAGCTAAACTCATGTAGTTATGTCTATCAAACTTGCCACAGCAAACTTGGAGCCAAACCAAAGACTATTCCCTTTAGAAATAAAGGATGCAATGAGGAATTCTTTATAGTGTTGGTCTTAAGAATATAGAGAATGAGGGCCTTTTAGAAGAACTTTTAATGCGTCTTCTCAACTCCTGCTCTTAAATATATCCAAGCTTTCACTGAAAGTATAAGGAACTCTGTGGAGACAAGAAAGCTATGCTTTATAAAGAAGTAATAGAAAGCTAAATACAATTGTACACATTCCATGGTTTTTTGCCCCAATAAAACACAATGGTTAGCTACGTTGTTTGTTTTAAAAGTCTCTTAAGATTCCATTTTTTTCCTCATGGCTATAAGCTAGGGAATTATCTAACACAATGACATGGGCTGAATCGGTAAGACAGAACATGTCAGGGTACCAGGCAATGGTTGAAAGATTAATAAGTAGTGAGGATTCGGGTAGAACATCCAATAATTTCTTTTCTGTAGTCTTTCTAAAACAGCTGAGATACACAGCTATAGCCCCTGCTAAATTAAACATTTCAGCCCAGCTTACCAGTGCCACAATACACAGGTAGAAGTAATAAGTAATAATGAGTTTTGGGCCATTGAACACTGCGAATTTTCCCAGTGTACTGCAATTATAGAAACATCTGTGCTAAATAAGTTCCTACGGAAAGCTAGGAGTGTTTAATAATCCTCACAATTTCTCATTATCAACCCTAATAGAAGAGAGAGAAAACTCTGCAAAAGTTTACCATTTTCAAAGAAAATTGCAAGGAACATGATCATTTCTGGTACCACATTTCCCTGGACGATAAAAACACCAGAGACAATCTCCTTGGAAGAGAACATTAAACGGCAGCTTTAATAATATGAGCCATAGCACAAGGCAAATAATGCCGCTTTCAACAGCCAGGCCATTCTGGCTACAGCATCCCCCATGCGACAACCTGACAACTAGCAGATTGATGATGCTCCTCAGCTGTCTCTGCTGCCTCTGACAGGAAAGGGGTGGTCTAAAAACACACACCACTTTCCTCAGACCTGCCCTGACCACTGAAGCCCCAAATGAAGTAACTCCACACGCGCTGATTGCTTCACACAGGGCTCGTTCCAAAGCAAGTGTAGGGTTCAAGGCCAGGATCTGATAACATTAGCAAGCACTGACGGCCAGCTCTTGCTGCTGAGGGGAATGTCATTCCTCTGGAGAAATCTGAGTGACTTGGATGTGAGTACCAATGGTTGACTAGGTGCCTCTATAGTTAATTTGGGGACAATAAAGCAGATATTACTTTGGAAGAAGATAGCACGTGGGAACCAGTGAACATCCATAGCTGCAATCAGTTTGTGAAGAAACCCTGACAAACGAGCCCATCATAGAATAGGACTGCTTCTTTATTATCAAGGAGAAAAAGGGCTTTGCATCCAAGCCCGTCAAATAATGGCTGGTCTGAGGTCTAGGACTGAATGATAGCTTCATTAATGCCCGACCAACCACTGAAACCTTTAAAACATCATGGAGGTGCTTTGGAACTGTGATGGTTAATTGTATATGTCAACTTGGCTGGGTCATGGTGCCCAGATTAAGGGCCAAACATTCTGAATGTGTCTGTGAGGGTGTTTTGGGATGAGATTAACACTTAAATGAGTGGACTTTGAGGGGGTGTTCTGCCAGCAGACAGCCTTTGGACTTGATCTGTACCATCAGCTCTTCCCTGGGTCTCCAGCCTGCTGGCCTACCTTGAAGATTTTGGATTTCCTGGCCTCCATAATTGCATGAACCAATTCTTTAAAATCAATCAATCAATCAATCCATCCTACTGGTTCTGTTTCTTTGGAGAACCTTAGTGCTGGAACAAAATCAATATTCTGCTTCCATCCAATCCTTCTGGTTTTCCCTGCTAATTAATATTAGCAACATCTAATATGTATTATGTACCAAGTACTATGCTAAGTCCATTATATATTCATGTATGATACCATTACTATCTTCATCTGATGGACAGAGACTGCAGCTTACAGAGGTTGGTCAAATTGTCCAAGAACACTTAACTAGTAAGCGGGAAAAGCAGGATGCAGGTCCAAGTCTGGCCCTTTCAGAGTCTGAGCTCCCCACCACCATGACGAACTGCCCTTCCAACAAAGCAACAGCAAAAAAAGAGAAATGATTACAAATCAAGATAGACGGCTTTAGTCAGGGGCAAGAGTTTTATCCTTAATCACTTTTGTTGCTTGCTTTGCGAGAAAGGAGCCTGAAGCTGAACGTCAGCCATCCCGTATGCTCAGTCCAGCTTGCTCAACAACTGGACACATCACCTGACAAATTATCTACACTCTTAGGTCATTGTCTTATTCAGATGTCAAATGTACGTGACCCTGGAAAAGTCCCTTAATCTCTCTGGGACTCAATTTTTTTTTTAATCTATTAAAAAAAAAAAGAAATTCAAGCTAAATGATCAGTAGGCTTGCTTAAAGCCTGGATGGTGATGGAGCCTCAGTTTGAATAGAAAAATATTACTTGCTTTCAAAATTCTCTTGAGAACTAAATAAGAATAAATTTAGAAGTGTGGGGAAAAATGAAAAGGCATTAGGCACATATTTGATCTTCTAAAAATCGCTTAAGAGAAAATACTGCCGTGCTCAATGTGGGAACGAAAGTCATAATTTGAATAAAGTTTTGATTCCTGTGATTATGACTCATGAAGCATTTTCATATGGAGGATTGATAAGCTTGGTTCAAAGAGTTTTTTACTGCATCGTGGAGGTGCTGCATTCATGAACTCTCGTTATTATAATACATTTCCGTGAAGTCCCGGTCGGAGAATCAACCCAGGATGACCTGCCTCTCTGCTGCCTCCCACCCTCTTCTCCCCTAAATTGTCCTATCGGGCTCTGCGGCTCTGAGAATATCTGCAGCATCGCATTTGGCTATGTCATAATTTACATGCCTCCCCGCGCTGATTCCATTCCCATTTGATGGTAAGTGCCGTGAAGGCAGAAACAATATCTTTCATTCTTTGATATCCACTGCCTAACACACTACCAATTAATTACTAAGTGCTCATGTTTGTGAAATGAATAAACAAATGATTGAGAGGCTTGGCTCAATTATTATTCAAAATGACTCAAGTTGGTATTTAAAAAGTATTATGACAGCTAATATTTACTGAGCATTTCTTTGTGCTGACACGGTCCTAAATGCTTAGTATATGATATCTCATTTAATCACACTCTATGGGGTAGGTGAAACTTGGGCAGCGTTCCAATCACAAAGCCATTTTTCTTTGTTTTTTTGTTAATTCGAAGAAGATTTGAATTTTTTTAAATTTTATTTTACTGTGGTGAAAACACTTAACATGAGATCTAGCGGCTTAAACAAATATTTAAATGTACGATGCCACATTGTGGACTATAAGTTCAATGTTGTACAGAAGATCTCCAGAACTTACTCATTTTGCTTAACTGAAATTTTATGCCTGTTGAATAGTAACTCCTCATTTCCCCTTTCCCTCAGCCTCGTGAAACTACCATTCTACTCTTTGATTCTATAGTTTGACTATTTCAGATACCTCATATAAGTGGAATCATACAGTATTTGTCTTTCTGTGACTGGCTTATTTCACTTAGCATAATGTCCTCAAGTTTCATCCATGTTGTGGCATATTGAAGAATTTCCTTCTTTTTTAAAGCTGACTAATGTTTCATGATGTGTATATATCACATTTTCTTTATTCATTCATCTGTCAGTGGACATTTAGGTTGTTTCCACATCTCAGCTTTTGTGAACAGTGCTACAATAAAAACGGAAGTGCTACTATGTCTTCAAGATTCTGATTTTATTTGTTTTGCATAATCTCAAAAGTAAGATTGCTGGATCACATAGTCGTCCTATCTTTAATTTTTTGAGGAAGCTCCGTACTGTTTTCCATAGTGGCTGCTCCATTTTGTACTCCCACCAAGAGGACACAAGGGTTCCAATGTCTCCACAACCTCACCAGCTAACTGTTTCCTGTCCTTCCTACATTCGATTCTTCAAATTTCTTTTTCACCCTAGAAGCTAGCCCAATATTTTCCCCATAAATTTTATTTTTGTTTTAGTTGGAAAAAGTCAGTTCTGTTGCTTACAACCATAGGGTCCTAATTGACACACAATCCCTGCCCCTGGAGAATGGAATCCTTTCTTCTCATCTGAAGCATCTCTTATTATTTTTGTGGCCCACAAGGCAGAAGCAAAATAGAAGTGCAGTTCGTATTCTGGGAAGTATTCATATCTTCTCATCAAAAGACTTGTTTTCAATCAAGGTCTGTGACTAGGATGAAGCAAGCAGGCACCCAGGGTGCAAAACGTAAGGAGGGACTCACTCCCATAGCCATGCAAGAGTAGGGTCAGATCCTGAGAGTGAGCATCTCCTGAAATTTTGTGTCATACATGCCTCCTTGCCCCGCCTTTGTCCAGCTGTTTTCAAGCTATGTGTAGGGACAGAGGTTTATGCCTCCTGTGAGGAAATGTTTCCAGCTATAGGCCCATAGGACCTCATATTGAACCAATTTTTTCCCGGATACTACAATTTCAAGGCTGTGGAAGCAGTTTTGGGTCTGAGGATCTGGGAGCATCAGAGGCTTCAAAGACCACTAGAGAGGATTTTGGTGGATTGCCCAATTAACTCCTCAGGCTCTCTACATTGCTGTCTCCTACCATGATTACGCAAGGCTCATTTATACAAGTTCTAGAGTATATACTGTCTGGTGCTTCATCACCACAATAGTGAACAGTTAGGAAGAGAACATGCTTCCCAAGTCATTTCACAACAGCAAAGCATTTTACAAAGACCAGCAACCCCTGAGGCCTCACAAAATCAGGGAGGTGAATGCAGTTGCTCCTGGGAAAACTAAGGCGAAATGGAGCAGGTCAGGTTTCAACAGGACTTAAGCGGGAACTTCTTAATTAGGAGAGTGATAAAACACAGGAGATTTTAAGAGAGACTATGAGCCCTTGAACGCCTGATGGCTTTATAAAAAAAGCATGTAAACCCATCTCTCCTGTTAGACACTCATTGGCCTTGCTAGGTGATTTTGATTCCACAGCTTAAAGGTCTCTTTTGGGTGGCAGGCACGTGTCTGGTGAGGGTTCAGAAACGTTATTAACACTAGAAGAAATAACTACATTAAATATATATATATATATATAAACACATACGCTGTTCCTATAATACAACTATTCTGTTTGCCTCATATTTTTTAATATCATATTGACGATAATGTCTATTTCATACATTATTGGGTTTTATCTCTACTAAAAGAAGTCCTACAGCTGAAATGTTCCATGGATCAACAGAGCACATATGGAAATGAAATATATAAGTCTTGCATCTGTAATAAATAGTTTTTGAAAGAAAGAGGTCATTTCTTCACTTGGTGCAGGCAGCTGGCATGAGCAGAGTAAAAAGAAAATCAGCTTATTTGAATTAAAACTTTACAAATATAAGTATATCTTAATTACAATGATCCTACTATAGTAGGATGGGTCTAAGCACAACACTCCTAAATAGGATATACATAAAATTAAAAATTAGTGTAGAAGCTCCAGCCTAGCTCCTATCTCCATGAAGAGCTGACTATAATCCTTAAGTGAATCATATTGTTTTGACCCCTTTCTGTTACTACATCTGTTCTTCTTCCTAAATTTCTTTTTTTTAATAGTCACATTTGCTTGTCTCCTCAGTATTATCTTCTACTTCTTTCTTGCCATTGTCCCGTACTCAGTCAGTTGCCAAGACCTTTCATTGTTCCGACGTCTCTCCCAACCATCCCTTCTTTCCACTTTCCCTAAGATGAATTTTATTGTCTCACTTAGATTATTACAGTAGCCTTCCATTCCCTAACCATCTTTGTCTTCCTTAAACCTTCTTCCAATCTTTTCTTCATGCTCCAAGCAGTCTACAGCTCCTCATTACCTCGAAGATAAACTATAAAACCCTTTAAATAGCTTTCAAGTACCTCCATGATCTGGCCTTCACTTACTTTTCCAAGCTTATCTTTATTTCCTTCTGTTCATGAACTACTCTCCGTTCACTATGTTGAACTCCCACTTTTCCTCCTGTATAACATTATTCATGCTCTTTCCTTCCATTGGAATGCTTTTACAAATCCTGCACAATCATCAAGTCACAGCTAAAATATCACTTCTTCCATGTAGCTTTCCTCAATCACACTAGTTAGAAGTTCTCTGAACATAAAACTATTTCTGTACATTTTTATGAAATAGATATTAAATTATTTA